>NW_028247746.1:0-111268 GCF_964263255.1 Lissotriton vulgaris | reverse complement strand
TGAATGGTTTCCAAAGTGAAACATGCTTTCTAAAAGTAGCCTTTGTCCATTAAAGGGAGAGGTGCTGCTGAAGAAAAAGAAAAATCCCATTTGGGCGCATATCCAATGGAGGGATGTATGACATCACAACGCATCCTTTACATCGCATGCTTTTACATCGCAACTTTTACAACGCATACATCCGCCACCAACTGAACACCCTGGTTCTCAGTGCCACTATAAACTGGGATCTACGACTGGGGGCCAAAGGCAGTTTTGAACAATTTATTTATTTATTTTATTTATAAAGTTTTATACCTTTAGAACTGTAAGAGCTGCAGTGATGGTTCAAATTGTTTATGAACTCTCAGCCTCAGATGATGTGTCTCTTCTCTGAGCTCTAGGCTGAAATAGAAGACCCCTGATGTCCATCAGAGGCTGAACAAAGTGTGAGATGGGTTCCCGCATACTATAGGAGTTAAAAGGCTGGGTAATGGCAACGCAGATGCACCATGCTCGCCGTCCTGAAAAGTATCCTGCATGCCCTTCTCCCTCTTGTGAGCAGATATTTGAGGTTCACTTCTGACAAGCTGGATGACGAGGTCATCGGGGCACCTGGATGGTCTGCTACATTGAGAGACATTCCCCGGGTAGTCCTCTGGACCATTATAGGCTGAATTGTGTCTCTATATTGGTTTTTGACTGACCCTCAGATACCTCCACCATTACAGTTTGTTCTGTGTGTTCTCATCTAGCCTAGAGACCACCGCCTTCAATCAGAGAGTTCTCACCTTACAGGTCCACCTCATCACACGAAGTCTCTTTGCTTATAAAAAGGCGAGTTCAATCTATCTATTTTCCTCCTTTCATTTCTTGTGTCTAGGCATAAACACAAATATGCACATTTCAGGCTAAACGCCTAGCTTGCTTGTTAAAGAAGAAATTGTGCCTGTCACACTGAAATGGCTTTATTGCTCAAATGCATATAACTCATACTAGGAGGGTGTAGCATTTATCTTGCAAACTTAATTTATTTTACCCTTCTGCTTTCCGTAATAATAATTGTATTTAAATTTTAATGGGCGGTCACGCACACAAACATGCACAATATTTAATTATATACAGTCAGTATATAAATTATATGCAGATACCATCTGTATATGAAGTCCACATTGTATAAAAATGTTGACTGTCTTACAACGCATCCACTTATTTTATGAAGCTTTCTGTGACTTTGTTTTTTCTATCACTATCCTGGCATGCGCTGAATGCTTTTGTTGTTTATTTTATGACATTACTTTACTAAGGGCCAGATGTAGGTAAATCTGAAATACCGATTTCTTAATAACGAATTTTACCGATTTGCTATTAAGAAATCAGTATTTCCTATGTAGGTAAAGATTCAGTAAAAAAATAGTTGCCCCCAGATGCATCAAGCACCCACTCTGTGAATTCTTATTAGCGAAAAATACCGAATCGCTAACTAGAATTCGCAGAATGGGATGCATCATCAATATCGCTAATAAAGTGCGAATCGCAATCGCCCGCAATCGCCGTATGCGAATCCCCCAAAATCGCAATTGAATCGCAGAATCAGCTGTTTCCCAACCCCAAATTGTGATTTCGCAAATACCAAAATTGCAAATAGTGATTTTGCAGATTGCAAGATCGCAAAAATGGGAAGTCGCATTTTGAGCACAATGATGACATCACAACCACGAAGTAGGCAGCTCCATGACTCATTTGGAACACAGAACTGGATAGAGGAGGAGGCACAGCACTGAGCTCCAGGAGACACACCCTGCAGTCCCAAGACAGGACACACATTGAAACCACAATGTCCTAGGATGCAGCAGGATCCAGTGAAACTGGCAGGATGAGGAAAATGTCAAGTCAAGTCAAGTCATAAAATTTATATAGCGCACTACATACCCAGAGGGTTTCAAGGCGCTTAGGAAGGGGAGGAGGATTATTTGTCAAAAATCCACGTTTTAAGCTGTTTTCTGAATGCTAGGTGATTCTGGGTGAGGCGAAGGTAAGCGGGGAGTGAGTTCCATGTTGTGGCAGCTAGGTATGAAAAGGATCTGCCTCCCATGGTGGTCTTGTTGATGCGAGGTACAGTGGCGAGGGCTTGGTTGGAAGAGCGAAGTTGGCGGGAGGGGGTGTAGAATGACAGTCGAGAGTTGAGGCAATCTGGTCCGATGTCGTAGAGTGATTTGTGTGCGTGGGTAAGCAGACGGAAAGTAATCCTCTTATTGACGGGTAGCCAGTGGAGGTCTTTGAGGTGACCAGAGATGTGTTCGTTGCGTGGGATGTCTAATATGAGCCTGGCTGAGGCGTTTTGGATTCGTTGTAGTTTCTTCTGGAGTTTAGCGGTGGTACCTGCGTAGAGGGTGTTTCCGTAGTCCAGTCGGCTCGTGACCAGGGCATGGGTGACTGTTTTCCTTGTTTCGGTGGGGATCCAGCGAAAAGTTTTTCTGAGCATGCGAAGAATGTTAAAGCAGGAAGAGGATACGGCGCTGACTTGTCTGTTCATAGAGAGTGAAGAATCCAGGATGACGCCAAGATTCCGTGCGTGGTCTGTCGGGATGGGTGCATTTCCGAGGGCTTCCGGCCACCAGGAGTCGTCCCATGCAGAGGGGGATTTACCTAAGATGAGGACTTCAGTTTTGTCTGAGTTCAGTTTCAGACGGCTTTGTTTCATCCATTCGGCGACTTCTTTCATTCCTTCGTGTAGGTTAGTTTTGGCGGTGCTGGGGTCCTTGGTGAGAGATAGGATCAGTTGAGTGTCATCCGCGTAAGAGATGATGTTGAGGTTGTGTTGGCGGGCGATGGCCGCGAGGGGGCTCATGTATACGTTGAAGAGGGTGGGACTGAGTGAGGATCCTTGTGGTACGCCGCAGATGATTTCAGAGGCCTCGGACTTGAATGGTGGGAGGCGGACTCTCTGGGTTCTTCCGGTGAGGAACGAGGTGATCCATTCCAGTGCCTTTCCTTGGATTCCGATGTTTCTGAGGCGTTGTAAAAGGGTGCTGTGGCAGACTGTGTCGAAGGCTGCAGAGAGGTCGAGGAGGATGAGGGCGACTGTGTCTCCATTGTCCAGTAGAGTTCGAATGTCGTCTGTTGCTGCGATGAGGGCGGTCTCAGTGCTGTGTTTGGCTCGGAAGCCAGATTGTGAGGGGTCGAGAGATTTGTTGGCTTCGAGGAAGGCGGCGAGCTGGTTGTTGACGGCTTTCTCGATGACTTTGGCCGGGAATGGAAGAAGCGAGATGGGGCGGTAGTTTTTGAGTTCGGTGGGGTCTGCTGTTGGTTTTTTCAGAAGGGCGGTGAGTTCAGCGTGTTTCCAGTCTTCTGGGAAGGTAGCGGAGTTGAAGGAGCAGTTGATGACGTCTCGGAGGTGCGGAGCTATGATGGAGTCTGCTTTGTTGAAGATGTGGTGAGGGCATGGGTCTGTGGGGGATCCAGAGTGGATGGAATTCATCAGGCGGATGGTGTCCTCAGTGGAGATTGGGTTCCAGGCGTTAAGGGTGTTAACGAGGGGAAGATGGTCGGCTGATGGTAGGGTGGGTTGGCTTCCGGGTTGGTTGTCAAAGCTGTTGTGGATGTCAGCAATCTTGTTGTGGAAAAAAGAGGCTAGGGAATCGCAGAGGGTTTGAGTGGGGGTGATGTCGTTGGAGTTGGCCGAGGGGTTGGAAAATTCCTTGACGATGTTGAAAAGTTCCTTGCTGTTGTGGGCGATGTTGTCAAGTCGATCCTTGAATGCTGTTTTCTTGGCTTTTCGGATCAGTTGGTGGTGAGTACGGATAGCGCTTTTGAAGGCGTCCTTGGTGTTGGTGGATGGGTCTTTTTTCCAGGCCTTTTCAAGGGAGCGGCACAGTTTCTTGGAATTCTTGAGGTCATCGTTGAACCATGAGGCCTTCTTGGTGCTAGGTTTGTGTTGACGTTTTTTCAGTGGTGCTAAGGTGTCGGCGGTGTTGGATAGCCAGAGGGTGAGGTTGGAGGCGGCTTCGTTGGCGTTAGAAGAGAGGGCTGGGGAGGTTTGAAGGAGTGATGTGGAGATCTGCTCCGTGGTGATTTTGTTCCAGTTTCTTTGTAGAGTTGGTTGGAGGTGGATGGTGGGTTTCGGCTTGTTGTAGGTGAAGTGAACGCAGCTGTGGTCAGTCCAGAGGAGATTCGTAGTGTGGCTGAAGGAGACATGATTGCTGGAGGTGAAGATGGGGTCGAGTGTGTGGCCTGCGATGTGGGTGGGGGAAGTGACCAGTTGTTTAAGTCCAAGGTTGGCAAGGTTGTCCAAGAGGGTGGCGGTGTTGCGGTCGTTGATCTTTTCAAGGTGGAAGTTGAGGTCTCCCAGAAGGATGTAGTCTTTGGAGGGGAGCGCGTGTGGGGTGATGAAGTCCGTGATGTCTTCACTGAATTTTGCGCGGGGTCCTGGTGGTCTGTAGAGGAGAGTGCCTCGGAGTGTGGTTTTGGGGTCGATGTGGATCTGGAAGTGAAGGTGTTCGGAGTTGGCGAGGTTGGCGTCAGAGCTGGTTGAGATGCGGATTGATTTCTTATGGACGATAGCGATTCCTCCTCCTGTATGGTCGGTGCGGTCCTTGCGTGTGATCTTATAGTCATCAGGGATAGCGATGGCGATGTCGGGGGCGGAGGAAGCGTTCATCCATGTTTCCGTTAGGAAGGCGACGTCAGGAGAGATGGTGTCTAGTAGGTTCCAAAGGTCAATGGCGTGCCTGTGGACCGAGCGGGTGTTGAGAAGGATGCATTCTAGGTGGTTGGGGTCGGGAATCTGTGATGTGGACGCAGCGGAGATGTTGTCGGTGCCGCTAAATTTGCAGGAGAGGCAGGAGAACGGTCCATGGGTGCGTCCAGGAGCGGCTTGGACGCAGTTGGGGGCGCGACCGGGGTTTAGGGCTAGGAGGGTGGCGGCATCGTAGGTAACGCGGGGGGGCTGGGCAGCGCGAGGGGCAGGGGGTATGGCGCTGGGCGCGGTCCAGGCGCGGACGGGCGTAGACGGGCTTACCTTTGGCGCACCTTCGGCGTGTCCGTAGCGCGTGGACGCTGCGCGTGGGTACATCAGACATAAATGGAGAAAGGAGGGGGCGGAGCGAGGGAGGGGCTGCAGGGAGGTGTGATCGTGGTGGAGGGGCTGGCTGGCAGGCAGAACAACAAACAAAATGGCCGGAAGTAAATCACCGCAAATATTTTAAGATCGGCAGCCAGGGAAAAGAAACGTGCAAGTGGGCAGAGGCACAGTTAGCCTTGAAAGCGGGCTCACACAACAATAGGCACAAGCGCTGCAGGCAATATGCAGTTAGATTTCAATATCGCGCTTTTTCAATGGTAATGACCATGCGAGAATGTAGGACAAAATGCGGAGCAAAAATGCCAAGGGTGCAATCAGGAAGCTAGCGCTACGATACCCAGAGTTCAGGGAGCCTGGGGGAGCGACCGGAGCTGCGCGAGGCAGGAGAGTCACAGAGGAGGCACAAGCTGGTCAGCACTCTACAGTCCGTGGGAGGGAGGGGCTGCAGGGAGGTGTGATCGTGGTGGAGGGGCGGGCTGGCAGGCAGAACAACAAACAAAATGGCCGGAAGTAAATCACCGCAAATATTTTAAGATCGGCAGCCAGGGAAAAGAAACGTGCAAGTGGGCAGAGGCACAGTTAGCCTTGAAAGCGGGCTCACACAACAATAGGCACAAGCGCTGCAGGCAATATGCAGTTAGATTTCAATATCGCGCTTTTTCAATGGTAATGAGCATGCGAGAATGTAGGACAAAATGCGGAGCAAAAATGCCAAGGGTGCAATCAGGAAGCTAGCGCTACGATACCCAGAGTTCAGGGAGCCTGGGGGAGCGACCGGAGCTGCGCAAGGCAGGAGAGTCAATCAAGTTCTCCGAACAAGAGCTGGAGTACTTGATTGAGGGAGTCAGCAGGGACCATGACAAGCTTTTTGGAAAGCTTTCCAGGAAGGTGCCTGAGGCTGACAAAAGGCGCATCTGGCTGCGCATCAGGGCAAGGGTCAACGCCGTAGGAGTGACACAGAGGTCAATCGATGACCTCAAGAAGAGGTGGTACGACCTCAGAGGCCGTGCCAAGGAGCGCATCGAGGAGAGGCTGGGGGAGAGAATGGCCACGGGAGGAGGAGACTCCACAGTTCCCGCAAACACACCACTAGAGGACTTGGTTGAGGACACCATCAAGCCTGCATGGGGGTCACTCAGCTTGACACCTCCCGAGCCACAGACCAATCACATGGTAAGAGCCATGCAACTGTGACCCCGTCCCCTAACAATGCCCATGCCCCCAGAGCTAGCCATTTGGTGACCCCAGTAATGCAGTCCCTGCCCAGCAGAAATGCCCAATTGCATTGTGGGACCTGTAGTGTGACAATGTGCCCTGATAGCCACACACAGCCAGAACAGTCATGTGAAACATACCCATAAAGCCAGTTAGGGAATGCAAACATGCATGCATGTTGCTACATCCCAGGTGCCAGAATCATATCGTTAATCATGCACTCATTCACATCACAGGTGCTGCAGATGCTGAGACCTCAGATAGCAAGGCACTCCATATCGCGGAGACTCCAGATGAGATGGAGGGAGAGAGCCATCCTGCCCCAGCACCAGGACCGTCACATGCACCTGCACCAGTACCAGCACCTTCCCAAACGCACAGGGCCACCCCTGCAGCCACAGGAGGAGTTAACCCACCCCAGGCGTGGATCAGACCCCACCACCACCCAGGAGGCAGACACGCCGCACAGCCACTGTGCGGTCCCAGGCAAGCTGACGGTTGAGGCATCAGCACACCTTGGCCACACGACCAGACAGGGAACAACAGGCCCAGAATCTAGGCATGGGAATTGAAGCCCGGATGCCGGATCAAGCTATCCAGGCTGATGAGGGCTGAAAGCCCGAAACCGGTCCTTGGATGCTTGTTTCCAGTCCAGGGAGGACCTGGCTTGGCAGTTCGGGCTGGACTATTCCCATAGGGCACAGGGTCAAGACTGGTTTGCATATGGCTGGGTTCAAACTGGAATGGCATGGTGAGCAAAAAACGATGGATTTAGGCCAAGATCTCTGTACTGGGGTGAATGTATGACATTGTTCTGCATTCTGTCCATCACCTATTGTTTTTTGCATTTGTCACCCCGAGTGAGACGGGTATGCTCAGACGTGAGTCCTGTGCTCTCCATGCCACTGGAATCAAGCTATCCAGGCTGATGTGGGCTGAAAGCCCGAAACCGGTCCTTGGATGCTTGTTTCCAGTCCAGGGAGGACCTGGCTTGGCAGTTCGGGCTAGACTGTTCCCATAGGGCACAGGGTCAAGACTGATTTGCATATGGCTGGGTTCAAACTGGAATGGCATGGTGAGCAAAAAAACGATGGATTTAGGCCCAGATCTCTGTACTGGGGTGAATGTATGACATTGTTCTGCATTCTGTCCATCACCTGTTGTTTTTTGCATTTGTCACCCCGAGTGAGACGGGTATGCTCAGATGTGAGTCCCGTGCTCTCCATGCCACTGGAATCAAGCTATCCAGGCTGATGAGGGCTGATAGCCCGAAACCGGTCCTTGGATGCTTGTTTCCAGTCCAGGGAGACCTGGCTTGGCAGTTCGGGCTGGACTGTTCCCATAGGGCACAGGGTCAAGACTGATTTGCATATGGCTGGGTTCAAACTGGAATGGCATGGTGAGCAAAAAAAACGATGGATTTAGGCCCAGATCTCTGTACTGGGGTGAATGTATGACATTGTTCTGCATTCTGTCCATCACCTGTTGTTTTTTGCATTTGTCACCCCGAGTGAGACGGGTATGCTCAGACGTGAGTCCCGTGCTCTCCATGCCACTGGAATCAAGCTATCCAGGCTGATGAGGGCTGATAGCCCGAAACCGGTCCTTGGATGCTTGTTTCCAGTCCAGGGAGACCAGGCTTGGCAGTTCGGGCTGGACTGTTCCCATAGGGCACAGGGTCAAGACTGATTTGCATATGGCTGGGTTCAAACTGGAATGGCATGGTGAGCAAAAAAAACGATGGATTTAGGCCCAGATCTCTGTACTGGGGTGAATGTATGACATTGTTCTGCATTCTGTCCATCACCTGTTGTTTTTTGCATTTGTCACCCGAGTGAGACAGGTATGCTCAGACGTGAGACCCGTGCTCTCCATGCCACTGGAATCAAGCTATCCAGGCTGATGAGGGCTGAAAGCCCGAAACCGGTCCTTGGATGCTTGTTTCCAGTCCAGGGAGGACCTGGCTTGGCATTTCGGGCTGGACTGTTCCCATAGGGCACAGGGTCAAGACTGATTTGCATATGGCTGGGTTCAAACTGGAATGGCATGGTGAGCAAAAAAAGATGGATTAAGGCCCATATCTCTGTGCTGGGATGAATGTATGACATTGTTCTGCATTCTGTCCATCACCTGTTGTTTTTTGCATTTGTCACCCCGAGTGAGACGGGTATGCTCAGACGTGAGTCCTGTGCTCTCCATGCCACTGGAATCAAGCTATCCAGGCTGATGTGGGCTGAAAGCCCGAAACCGGTCCTTGGATGCTTGTTTCCAGTCCAGGGAGGACCTGGCTTTGTAGTTCGAACTGGACTGTTCCCATAGGGCACAGGGTTAAGACTGATTTGCATATGGCTGGGTTCAAACTGGAATGGCATGGTGAGCAAAAAACGATGAATTTAGGCCCAGATCTCTGTACTGGGGTGAATGTATGACATTGTTCTGCATTCTGTCCATCACCTGTTGTTTTTGGCAAGCAGACACAGCACATGGCAGCCATGCAGCTGCAGCTGTAGAAAACTGCACGCAATATCAACCAGCTGACAGAAAGTGTGCAGGAGCTTATGGCTGCAGTGAAAGAAAACCACCAACTGATGGTGGCGCAGCAGGACATCACCTGTTGCTGCCACCGCCAGCTGCTGACCCAGCTATCTGCCTATACCAGGTCGAACCCCCTGATTGGGAACACAACATCACAACTGTCGCGCAGGTCACTGGCCATGCAGCTACAAATGGTACAATGCTGCCAAGATGTAGCAAGGGCCTTGGAGCAGGTTACCACAGCAATTTAAAATCAACAGGTGTACGGCCATGGCCATGCAAGGGGGGTTGATGATGCCAGTGAGGGCACATCGAGCCTGAGCAGCCTGTCTGTGCCAGTGCTACCAGAAAGGCGCCGCAGTGCCAGGCCCAGTGCTGCATCACAACGTGGAGTTGGAGAGGCAACAGGGTGCGTCCGGCAGGAGGCGCCAGTGTTTGACTGAACATTACCAGCAGTGCCATGGTGATGTAACCACGCACGCCTGCTCTGGATACAAGAGCCTGTATGACGCAATAAAGTTGTAATTTTTTTTGATAATTCAAAGCACATCTTGAGCTTGTTGAACATAAAAATAAGATTTTATTTTGAACACAAATCTTCCTCATGTCATTAATTCATGTGGCATGCATGAGTGCAGTGTTGTGTGAGGGGTATGGGTGCAATAGAAATAGTTCAGTGTGATGTTGTTACGGCACCTGTGTCCTTCAGCAGGATTCTCCCTGCGTGCATGATGAACATGTGCAGGTGGCAGGTTGTCCTCCTCCGACTCACTACCAGACACCTCCACAGGTATCCTCCGCTTGGTGGCAATATTGTGGAGTATAGCACACACGGTCGCGATGCAGCAGCAGACCTCAGGCTGGTATTTGAGGGCCCACCAGTCTTGTGGAGGATGCGGAATCATCGACTCTTTAACATGCCAAATGTCAGCTCAATGACATTTCTTGTGTGAATGTGCGCAGCATTGTAACGCCGTTCCTGTGGTGTAGCAGGGTTGAGGTATGGGGTGAGGAGGTATTTACGGAGGCCGTAGGCGCTGTCACCTGAGGGATAGGAGCAGAGGGTCAGTGCCTGTTATGTGCAGCTACATGGTCCTGACATACTGTATGTGGGCAGATGTCCTTCGCCAAAGTCACCCCTGGCCAAGCGGTTGGGTATGCCGCTGTGCCGGAAGATAAACGAATCATGCGTGCTCCCTGGGTATTGTGCCACAATGTCTGTAATGATGGTCTGCGCATTGCAGACCATCTGGATGTTGAGGGAGTGGTATGACTTGCGGTTCCGGTACATGTATTCGGTCTCAGCGGATGGACAGATGTGAATGTGGGTGCAGTCAATGCAGCCAATTACATGGGGGAAATGGGCGGTGTGATAGAAGTCCAGTTTAGTTTGCGTTAAGTCCTGTTGGGTTGTTGGGAAGGTGATGTAGTGATGGATCCAGCTCAGCATGGCGTCCAGGAAACTCTGTAGGCAGCGTGACAGGGTACTCTGGGATATACCCCCTGCAACTGCGACTATCCCCTGGAAACTGCCGGAGGCCAGGAGGTGCAGGCAGCACAGGACCTGGACATGGAAGGGCACGTCATTGGTCCTCCGTGTTGGGTGCTGCATCAGGGGGTCAAGGTCTCTGTTGAGCTTCTTTATCATAGCCCCATTGAGCCTGTATTTAGAGTAGATCTCATCTTCAGTCTGGCCCAGGAGTGTAATCTGCAGCCGGAAGATGCGCTCCTGGATCCTGCGTCGGTTCTGGGCTGCAGCCTGGAGCCTCAGCCTTGCCGCGATGTAGAGACCTGGCATTGTGACTTTCCTCATGCTCCTACTGAGTCTCCTTAAGTGTGTTTGGTTTACCCTACACCTGTGTCTTGTTTGCAATTTTTTTTTTCGCAATTGGACTTCATGGTTACCATCTGGTTTTGCTTCTCCTTAAATTGTGATTCCTTTTTTGCGAATTTGGGTATTTTCGCAGATTGTGATTTTTGATGAATTTGATTAGCGATTTGATTTGCGAATTTGCAATGTATTTGCGAATTCACAATATATTTACGAATTCGCAATATTTTTCGCAGAAAATGTGGGTAATCGCTGTTAAGGAATCAGAATTTGGGTTGACAAATGGATTCGCGATTGTTTGTTTTGCAAATTCGCTATTTACTGAATTTGTAGTTGATGAATTGTGGGAGCGGAAATCGCAATCGCAAACGCGGATTTGCAGCGATTGCGATCGATATTTCGCTTGATGAATCTATGCCTGAATCCTTAATATTCCTTATTACTGAATCAGTAAGCGAGATTCAGTAATAAGGAATACCTACCCATTCATTTCTATGGGCTTGGAGGCCCATAGGAATGAATGTGAAGACATTCACTATTAGCGATTCGGTATTACCGAATCGCTTATAGCGGGAGCACTTTCAAGGTTGCCAAGGTGTCAAAAGGACACCCTGTTGCACCCCTGAAATGTGCATGTGTGCACATTGGGCGCACATACATGCCGTAAGGGCATGAATGTGGGCCACATGGCACTTAACATAAAACAAAAAAGTGATTTTTTAAAGGAAATCAGTAATTACCACCAACTTGAAGTTGGTGGTAATTACTGATTTCTTAAGGCTCAAAAGCACTCTTTAATATGCTTCCTACATCGCATTTAAGGAATCGGTATTACCGATTCCTTAAATGCAAGAGCAATAAGGAATCGGTATTTACCGATTCCTTATTTACCGATTCCTTACCTACATTAGGAATGGCTAAATTCCGGTCTGTAACACTGAAATTTACAGAATTTCGTCATTACTGACCGGTATTTAGCCACCTACATCTGGCCCTTAGTGTTATATGGAAAGCCAGAGTGTAGCCAAAATAAAATGTATTCTTTTCACTTTTCTGTACTGTTACATTTATTTTATATTTTGTGAAGTGCACATTGGAGTGGTCTGCTTCTCTTTTAAAAGTATTCCTCAGGCTGCCCCCCCACACACAGCTGTTGTGTAAAGTGATATTTCTCACTGCAGAAAGTACTGGGTCAGTAGTTTCCACACATGGGCACAATTAAGTGTGAGGCCTGAATGCCTGGCTGTAGTCACCCTTCCAGAAGCAGCACCCAAAGACAGATTAAGGACAGGCCAAGTCTAGAAACTTCCTCTCCTTGAAAAAAAACAGAAACTCTAGTCCAACCCTTCACCCCTGATATCCACCAAATGACAGTGCTCAGAAAAACTAATCGGCATCACCTTTTTAAACAAAAGGCCTCTTGAAATTTCTAAAGATACCTGCTCTTACTCCTCTCTTTAGTGTCTGGGTCTCGTTCATCTGGGTACGGGAATGGAGGAAATACACTCAAGGGCGACTCCTCCATTAGAGCTGAGGAGCATCTCCCATTTAAATGCCCCCCAAATCCTCTTGAGATGAAAAATAAAATAGTAATTCATTACCATTTTATTTCTCATAGTCCCGTCCTCGACCGAGTGTCAGAACGGCGCGGGGCCTGCTGAGTGACAGCATAGAAGAGTGGTGGGCAGGGGTCTGCCTTTGCAGTGTTTAAAGTGTGCATGTCTCTTTGGCCGCTGTCTTGGGGCGGCCAGCCTGACATGAGCAATATAAACCTCTCAACCCAGCTGTCTCAAGACTGAGAGTAAGTGCAGGCCTCTAGAGCGCTGTGGAATGAGAGTGAGGCCACTCCCTCCAATCAGGGCGCTGCTCACATGCTGCATGTGAGCAGCGCCAGGATTGGGCAAGGGAGTTTGCTCATTCCCACAGACCCGCTTGAGAAAAAAAAGTGAGAGCGCAGGACGTGTAAGGTAAGTGTTTCTTTTTATTTTTTATTTTATTCACCCGTGCTCGCCCCCTCCTGTGCCTGCCCACCTTCCCTTCTCCGTAGATGCAAGCTGCCACTGTTTACAGTTTTGAAAGATATTTACCTCTTCCGCCCTCCGACCACCCTCTTTGTCCTGGTTGCTCGACGAAGATGGTACCCCTCCTCCTGCCTTGCCCAGCTGCCCTGACGCTGTTTTTTCGGTGAGTCGCCCTTTCGCTTCTGTCCGTCCCCCCCTTCCGCCTACATTGCAGGAGATGTTAATCGTATATTTCTCCGTTTGTTGGCTTTAATACCCGTATAGGAGGGAAGGCTACCAGGGGAGGGGGGTCCGGTTTCCATTCGGGGCGTTTTTGGCAGGCTTTGTTCCTGATGCGCTAACGTTATTGTGTGCAGAGGGCGGGGGGGGGAGTAGGGTCCGGGGTTTCATTAGGGTATGTGTGTGTGTGTTGCCTGATGTGGGTACCTGGTTTGCGGCCTACACGAGGGGGGGAGGAGGGTAGCAGAGGCCTTATTTTGGAGTATGGTGTGGTGTTTATAGGCAATTTTTGTTTGCTAGTCCGCGGTTCCTCGCGGGCGGCCAAGCTTGCTGCCTCGCATTGGGCCCGCGTTGGGCAGCGCCCGGAGCTCCCCTGCCCCAGCGGGCCCGGGCACTGGTGTAAGGCACCTCGGGCCGGAGGGCTGGCTCTCGCCTCCATTTCTTGCAGCGGGGGTGGGAGGGCTAGTCCTGGGTTGGCGCCCGGCGTTTCCCAGGCTGCGGGCACAGGCGCTGGTGCTGGCGCTGGCGCTTCGGGAGACGCGGTACGGTTTCTGTCCCTTCCTGGTGGCGGGTGGTGGGCGGGTTCGGTTTCATGGGCACGACGCTCCCTGGTTGCGGCGGGCACAGGGGCCAGGCTGTATTGGGTCGAGTGGCCCAACTTGCTAGATGGAGCGTGCGGGTGGGGGTGGCGGGATGAGACACTGATTCTGTATCTAGGCCTTCGCAGGTGGACTTTAGGGTTGCATCCTGGAACCCTCCGGGCCGTGCATGTATGTTCCTTTTTCGCTGCTGTGTTTAAACTCCGAGTTTAGTTGTAAACAGGGAGGCGTGCCTTTATACCCCCTGCGGGCTCGGATTCATCTTTTCCTGCCACCAGTCACATTGCGCCCTTCCATTTGAGACGCGCCAACTCCCTCTATTAATTTCTCCATTGCCCACTTGGTTCTTTACGGCGGGCACTCGAGCCGCGGCTGCTCTCCCTCCCCGGGGTACGGCCCGGGGTGCGGGGTGGGGGGTGGTGCGTTACTCGGAGTAGGCTGATGTCTTGTTTTAAGGACCTCGGCCCGGCGAGGAGGGGGTTTGTGCCATCTCGTTCGTGCGGTATGCGGAGAGACTGCTCTCTCCTTTTTCCCTGCTCGCTGTAGCCTGGGGTACATATTTCATGCATTATTTGTGGCATTAGGTGATTTAGATGCTGGTTTTAGAACAAGAGGAGAATGTATTTGTCTAAAGTGTGCTAACCTAATGTTATTATTTAATAAAATACCAAAAGATTGCTCGTGTCCTCGACAGTACGTTAGCAGGATTTAGAGTTTAACACCTCCACACCTCATCTTCCCCCCTACATCTAGTATCAAGCTGCAGATACAGAACTAGGTGTATCAGCTATTTTGCAGCTGGAGAGAAAGTTATGAGGCATTTCTGGGGCGGGGGTGAGCAGGGATGAGGGGGGCTCAGAGGATGTAGGCCCCCTTGTGGGGAGCGCCCTCCACGTGTATTATACCTCTACTTGTACTTTGTGCGCTTTGGTAGCTTGCGCGCATGTCACTTTTTCCTCCTGTAAGGTACCGTTTGCTCCTCTTGTATTTTGTTTGCTCGCGGTTGTCGCTTTTGCCGCATGGACTTGATTTTGCGTTTGGGATGTGTTCACTTGTGGTTTTCTTCCCGTGTGCCATTGCTGTTCCTGTGGTGGGACGCTCTGACGGAGTCCGCGTGAATGTTCCGGTCTCCTGGCGCCTCGCCTGGGAGGGATGTGCAGGTTCCACCCATGGGCGTAATCCAATTGTAGCCAACTGGTGAGTATGTGCAAAGCAGGTATCTCCTGTGCAATAATTGGATATTTTTTGTCTTGTAAAACAAATGTTGAGTATGGGCTAATTATGAATTTCTCATGCAATAATTGGTGTGTTCTCTTTTAAAACAGCTGGTGAGTCTGGACAAATAATGCATCCCCTGTGCCATAATTGAATGTGTTCTCTTGTGAAACCATTGGTGAGTCTGGGAAAATCATGCATCCCCTGTGCCATAATTGAATGTGTTCTCTTGTAAAACCACTAGTGAGTCTGGGAAAATCATGCATCTCCGGTGCAATAATGGAATGTGTTCTCTTGTAAAACCACTGGTGAGTCTGGGCAAATCATGCATCCCCTGTGCCATAATTGAATGTGTTCTCTTGTGAAACCACTGGTGAGTCTGGGAAAATCATGCATCCCCTGTGCCATAATTGAATGTGTTCTCTTGTGAAACCACTGGTGAGTCTGGGAAAATCATGCATCCCCTGTGCCATAATTGAATGTGTTCTCTTGTAAAACCACTGGTGAGTCTGGGCAAATCATGCATCCGCTGTGCAATAATGGAATGTGTTCTCTTGTAAAGCAACTGGTGCTCAAGTAAGGGGCTCTGATCCTGACGACCGAGTTAGCAAAATGCTTACCGTTCAATGCTGATTATGGGCTGTTTTCATGTATTTGTTCTCTGTTCCAGAAGCGCACAGGTTTCTTTCTCTGATGGTCAAACCACGCCTAGCAGGCTGGTCTGCCAGGGCTCAGAGAAGGTACAGGGGCAGAGTGCACTGGGGCCAGTGTGTGGGGTTCTGGGTCAGAACGTCCAGGAATGGAGTGTAACCTTTTTTCTAATTTCAGGAAAATCAAATCAAGTACGAAGGCACTACTCAGAGAAGGGCAGCTGGGAACGGAAGAAAGAGAATGCTGTTCCTTGTTAAGTGCTCTTGGGGGTGCCGGACACTCAGGGGAGGGTTCGTAGGACGAGCCTGGGGCATTGTTAACATTCTAACTTTTCTCTTCACACGCAGAATTACGTACTGTCACTCGAACGCACCGAAGCTCAAAAGTCCGACACCGTGCCTGTGTAAGTAAGTACTGTGATCGGGGTGGTGGCAGAGCAGCTCGAGGCGTGCAGTCATTGAAGCAACCCAGACACAGGGGAAACAGTGGGCTTTCGGACGTGTCAATTTTACTCCCAAGTTGAGGGATTCATGGGATTGTCAGTCCAACATGGATGGCCAGGGCTCTCTCGCACCCCCTTTTCTCGCAGACAGGATTGGCCAATGATTACAGTTTACTTGCGCGGGTCCTTGTGCAGCACAAGCTGCGACACACTAGTAGTTAAGTTAGGTCGGTATTTCGGGGTCCCTCGTATACACAGTGCCCCTTGCCTTCCGGTACAACGTGTGCGCTGCTGTGTGCTGGTTTCGAGTAATGGCTCAGGGTTGGCCCCCCCTTTTTCTTTCCAATAATTTTACGTGACTTGCAGTCCCTATTTTCATACCACTACCACGTGGTCCGGTGATCAATTTTGGCTTTTGGGTCTTGCATGGGGTGGTGATGCGTGTCGTAAGACAGGACACAGGCGCACTGGGCGCACATTCTAATCACCAACAGCAAGGAGGTTTGGTCCCCCTGTGCATGGGGGAGGTGTCCAGATTTTCACTGTTGCGGTTCCACCACCTCGTAGGGTTTGAGGGACACGGGCCGTGGAGGAAAGGGGACGGGCCAGGCTACAGCTCAATAGGTGATTCACCTGTGGAAATGCCTAAAAATATTGTTTATGCCTGGCATTTTTGGTGCCATGGAGCGCTTATTGTTCATATTGGTGGTGATTTAGATTTTATTCCTGCTACGTCCTTATTCACTAACACCGATCAGGGGTTGGCTCTATGGTTTCAAGCAGATAGATCAAAGTGGTTTGACATGTCCTTGGAGTCAGTCTCAAGTCCATCACTACTTCATTTTCGATTGGTGATACGAGTCAAGGAAAGGACACATGGGGGCATTTGTAGCGCTAGATTGGTTACGTCATGCGAATTATTGGCTTGCGTCGTGGACACGTGCATGCGCAGTCCATGTTCTAGGGAGCCGCTGTTCCATTGTTTTGACATTAACAGTTGCCTGTGGGGGGTTAGCTGATGCGGTCATTCCACAGTGGTGCTTCTGTATTTATTGACCCCCAACACAGCAGGAGCAAAGTCGGGACAGCTGGGCGTGCCATGCTCTTGCCTGCTCTGGATGTTGGCAGAAGCACAACAAGGGGCTTGTGTTTGGCTTTTTACAGGTATTAAGCCTTTTCCAGATTTAATGAATAGGTTCGAGAAAGCCAAATCAAGCCGCGCTAGTTAGATTGGATTTCCTCATAATTTTGGAGAGGAAATATCCACTGAGTTTGGAGGGGCACTGTCTGTTATAGTGGTTGGGGGCCATGTCACCCACATAGAGTTTAAATTTGGGGGCATGGAGACAACCTGGTTTAGACCTCTTGTAGGGGAGAACAGAAGCATTGTTAAGTGTAGCGGATTTGCAATTACCATGAAGGTACTACTGCCTTGGCTCAGTAGGATCAGTTCAGAGTGGTGGCTTTTAACATTCTTACACGACAGCCCAGTGGTTGCTTAATATCCTTCTGTAACTGCTGGTCTCAGCTCATAGGTGACAGGAGGAGTAACCACATGAGTAGATGGGCAGCAGACTTGTCTGGTACTCATTGTGGGGTGCATAGGGGACTTTTCTAGAAGTTACCTGAAGGTCAATATTTGGGACACACAATGGGTTGCACACAGCAGGGGAGAGGGCCCATCCAGGTAGTCACGGGCAACGCTACTGTCAATTTTGTACCTTGTTTAAACCCACAAGGTGAGAAAGTCAAGTCTGGACTTACGTAAGTGCGGCAAGGGCCCTCCACTGATTTTTCAGCAGCGAATTCTCCTGTGCTATATTTGACTAGGTGGTTTATTAACGTGGTTTTCTGGTGGGAAGCACTGTCACTATTATCACTACCGGCGCCCCTGGCAGTCTGCCATGAGGTGGCGCTGTCTGGCTTTTAGGGAGGACCACCAAATCAGGCAGTTCTGTTGGGACGAATGCTCCGTTAGTAAGAGCTCCTTAGGTTAAGGTGTGCGCGGCATGGACCTGGGGTAACCAGCTCAGGCTTGCTCCTAGGTTTGTAAAGTTGAGGTGATGTGCCAATTGGTGTTGCACCATGCGTAAGGCAGATGTCACAGTTGAATACTAGCACATGGCATGCATTATCAAGATTTACAGTTTTGGATATCAACACATGCCCTATGCACAGTTACTATTAGGTTCTGAATCCCCTACTCTGGCACAACCCAACATATATTGTACATTCAAGGCACATGTTATACCATCCACCGGCCCCGATGACAGGTAACCACTCATCTTCAGTGGGGCAATCATCACGGGTCAAGAGGGGCAAGTAAGGGTCGCAACTAGACTCCTGCAGCAGGGAGTGCCGCAAGGCGGCAAGGAGTTGGGGTGAAATGGGACTGGCAGGTACCGCTGGTTGCCTGTCACCTGGCCCCTCAGGGGGTTGATGGTGATATCAAAGGTCTTATCTGGGTGCTTGGCAATTTAAACCTGGGCTGGAACACATGTGGGGTGAGGTGGTCCCGATCTCATTTCACAGGAACCCTACATATTTGCCCTCACCATAAGGCTACGTAGATCTAAAACAGACCAGGCGGGGCGGGGAAGGTGATCGTGCTGAACAAACTGGAGATCGGCAGGTATTGTCCAGTGCGCCTAGTCTCGATTTACCTGGCGCTGCGCCCCGCATATGAAGGTTACCTCCTTTTGCACGCAGACGGTACACCCTTGACCAAATATCAGGTACAGTGCATAATGGATGTGTGTTTAGAGCTATCAGGTAATAAGGTCCAGGGCAAACGATTTTGCAGCCACTCCTTCAGAATAGGGGAGGCAACCACGGCTTTCCAGGCGTGCTTGCCAGTGGAACACATCAAACAGGTGGGGCGTTGGGAGTCCAACTGCTACAAGAAATATATACGATCGTAAGGGACATGGAGCAAACACTGGTCCAGGAACTAAAAGTAGTAGTGTAAAATATTGTGCGACAAAAGAAGTCGGTGTATTTGTTTGGTGTTGATTTTGTCTGAAGAATTGGGTTTTGTTTAATGATAATAAACAGTGCTTTAAACTTCTGCATCTTTATTTACCAGGTAAAACGGTCTGGGTGATGGGACATTCTGGAGTCCAGAGGGTATCTCAGGGGGCGGATATCAGAAAATGGAAGCACGGGTTCACGTCAACTAGGATAATTTGGCTGGGGACACCCGAAATGTGTTGGAATAGCTTGAAGACGAAAATTCTACAGAGACTCGCCACCTGATGTATTGGTAATACACCTAGGAGGGAATGATCTGGTTCCCCTGGGGCGAAGGGACCTGCTTCATGAGATGAGGGGTACCTTGTGCAAGTTGAGTAACATGCTGGGGACCTGTGAGTTATAGTGGTCCGAAATCACGCCAAGGCGAGTATGGCAGGGCGCACGGTCAGGGGAAGCCATGGAGTCCTTGCGCAGGCGGGTGAACAGCGCAATGCGTAAATTCACGGAGCAAAGGGGTTTCGGTTTTGTCAGGCATGGGTTGCTACATGCGAAATGCACTGTGTGCTTTGAGGGCGATGGAATACACCTGTCCAAAGTGGGTATGGACTTACTCCTGCTGGACTTGGGCGAGGCATTGAAAGCAGCAGGGTGTAAGCGAAATAGAGGTATAAGGTGGGGGGGCCCTGGGGCGGCGGGTGCCGCACCCAGGGCCGTGGCGGAGTTACAGGGCGATCCAAAGGCTGTAAGGTACAGAAGGGTACCCTCTACAGGAGCACAGAAAGGGTGCTAAAGCCAATTATCCCAAGTGAGGTCCTCGCGTAGATCCTGGAGGAGCGACGGCGCCCCGTTAGTCCTACGGGCGGTTGTGGACCTGAGCAACCGGGGGTTGCCTGCAACTCTCCGCCCCCCATAGTGGGGAGGGACGCGAGTAAGGGGTAGACTGGCGGTCCGCCGGAAGGAGGGGCTTTTCCTTCCCCCAAAATGACAACACCCCTCTATTAATACCACCGGGGTTTTATGGCTCATCAGGTGGGAAGGTGGCGAGGGGCTGCCTGCCCGTGGATCGCCCATCCGTTAACCCACCATGTTGGCATATTGTTACGCACATAAACCTGCAGCAAATTTCTCCACCAAAATTGTGTTGTCTGTTATTCCGTTAATTGCTGTGGGAGGGCTGGGGATTGTGCAGATGTTGGCACTATGCCAGGCTGCCCCGGGCCCCCGAAGGGGGCCCTCCTAAGAGGGCGGCCACCCTTAGTGCCACACGATGGCACAGGCAACAGCAGTATAGTGGTTGGGGACCCGAGTGGGTCCCCAGGTGACATCACTTCCCGCTGGGGTGGGGGGGGGAAGGTATATTTACCTCTTCCGCCTTTCAAGCGCCCTCTTTGTCCTGGTCGCTCGACGTAGATGGTACCCCTCCTCCTGCCTTGGCCAGCTGCCCTGACACTGTTTTGCCTCCCTACCGCAAAACCGGCTTTCGGGCAGCGGGGGGGGGTGGTGCTTCAACTAATTCAATTTTCTTTGTGTTGCAGGCAGAGTTACAGGGCGATCCAAAGGCTGCAAGGTACAGAAGGGTACCCTCTACAGGAGCACAGAAAGGGTGCTAAAGCCAATTATCCCCAGGGAGGTCCTCGCGTGGGATCCTGGTGGAGCGACGGCGCCCCGTTATTCCTACGGGTGGTTGTTGACCTGAGCAACCGGGGGTTGCCTGCAACTCTCCGCCCACCGTAGCGGGGAGGGGCCTGAGTAAGGGGTGGACTGGCGGTCTGCCGGATGGAGGGGCTATCCCTTCCCCCAAATGGCGAGGGGCTGCCAGCCCATGGATCGCCTGTAAGTTAACCCACCTTGTTGGCATATTGTTATGCAAATAAACCTGCAGCAAATTTCTCCACCAAAATTGTGTTGTGTTTGATATTCAGTTCATTGTTATGGGAGGACTGGGGAATGTGCCGATGTTGGCACTATGGAAGCCACATGTTTACTTAAATGAATTGTGACTGTTTCCCACGACTGAAATATTAATGCATTTTTTATAATGGCTTGAATGTTTCAAGAATTTAACTTAAAATGATATTCTTCAAGTCAAATACACCAGTTATTGGCTGGATGCCCCAAGTACATTCGCCATGGCAGCCAAACAAAGTCACGAGCCACATAAATACTGAATACACTCCATTCTCCAGGCATATAAATTCATCTTTGGTTTCATCAGTAGAACATTGATGAAACACTGTTTACAGAGGAGTGTTCCAGAAAACTCAGATAAACACGCCTGCTGTTTGTTAGCAATCTCTATCGGATTTTGTGAGTTTATACACTCAGTGTGAAAAACTGCAAGGCCCAGAATGCAAAGTGCACTTGCCTAAAAACCCAAGTCTGTTTGAAGCTGTCCGAAAGAACGTGAGTCTACTTGGCCCCTCTCCCTGTGCTATATATTTCAGCCCGTAATTGTACATGATATTGTGTGTGGGGGGGCATACATCCTCATCAGAGAGAGACAGAGAGGCGAGACCCCTCCGGCCAAATCAGGTATGCATCTGGGACTGCAAGAAGCAAATGTATTCCAGATGTATTTTCAGTTCCGGAGTTAGATGGATACATTAATATTTGGGTATATAGAGCAGACGGCGGGTACCAGACCTCCTCTAGGTGCAGTGTCAGTATGAGGTCAGTCCTCGCTCGGCACGGTTCTGTCACCCGACCTCTCTGCACTACACATTTTTGCAGTAAATGACAGAGGTGGACCCCTCTTTCTGACTGACAGAAACAGCTGGATTTAAAGTGAGGGGCTGGTGCCAGGGAATGAAACAGCTGTGGGGGTTTCACAGGGTGTATTCTTTAACCTGCCATCCAGGGCCGGCGCTTGGCATGGGCAGTGTGGGCAGCTGCCCAGGGCCTTGCACCAGCATGGGGCCTCGCACTGGTGATGTGTCCTGTCGGTTCCCTGGCGATCCATTTCAAAGAAAGGTGTCACCTTTCTTTGAAATGGAGGGGCCCCCCTCCCTTGGCCTCTCAGGGATGGTATCTGGATACATAAGGGAGGGAGACGCTCCCTTCCATTGAAAGAAGACCCATTCACAGACACTGTGGGAGGCCCATTGTCCATCATTTTGGTGCCCCCATAGTTTTAACTTTTAGCCCACAAGCAATTCTCACACCTATCGGACTGAAGGTGTGAGAAATGCTTGTGGGCTCAAAGTTAAAACTGTGGGGGGCGACAAAATGATGGACAATGGGCCTCCCACAGTGTCTGTGAATGGTCTCCTTGCAAGGGGCCACTTATCTACATTAGAGGGGCCTCGCACATTTTCTTTTAGCCCAGGGCCTCGCAAATCCTAGAACCCGCCCTGCGGCCATCCACTCTGGAAGGAGAGGAGCGACAAGGGCAAGTAAAGAGGCATCAGAGGGGGTTGACAGGAGGGAGAGGCGTGGAGAGCAGATGAGAGGGGCAGAGAAGAAAACAACAGAGATGCAGGTATGAAGACTGGGGATAAATAAATCAACGCACAAGATGGAAGGGGGAGAGATAAAGAGAGTGGCGCAGGCATGTATAACTGAAAACCTGAACGAGAAGGAACGACAGACCAAGGAAAACGACACAGAGCGATTTTGGAAGGGCGGGGGTAAAATAGAATTAGAGAACAGAGAAAGGCAGAGATGAGCGCGAGTGGGCTGAAATGGGGGCGGGGTGAGGGGAAGTGGTGAGAGGCAGTTGGCTTATCCACCCACCACCCATTTGCCCGCCCTATCACTCTCTAGTGCTGCCAGCCGCCACTGGATACACTTCCAAGGTCTGGGAAGCTATCCTCGCCCTCATTTTCTACCATGCTATAAACCAGGAGGCAGATTTACAAGCCCCGTATGCCACATTTGCACCGCCGTTGCGTCACTTTTGTGATGCAGCGGCGGCGCAAAGCCAGCACCATGCTGCGGGGTATTTACAACGTGACGCATCTAGGGAGATGCGTCATGTTGTAAAACCCTGCGCCACATGTTTGCGTTCGGGCGCAGGGGGAGGGGGCGTTCCGGTGCAGGAACGCCTCCTAAAAGTGGCTGAGTGAAATCTACAAGATTTCACTCAGTCACTTTTACGGCCATGCTGCGTCAAAACACTGCGCTTGCTTGAAGCAGTCGTAAGGATTGACGCAGCATGTTAGGCATAGGGGCACCCGAGCTTTGCTGGAGCTGCATCGCGCTTGCGAAGCAACTCTAGCAATGGGTCCCCTTTACGGCAGCAGTTGAGTCACGCATCCGTCTATTCTTGCCCCATGATGTGCCGCATTGTAAATGCGGCACATGGATGTATGACATTACAACGCATGCTTTTACATCGCATGCTTTTACATCGCAGGTTTTACAACGCATGCTGTTACAACGCATAGTGTTGAGGGGTGCTGGATAGTGAATAATTTAATTTACTATTCCAACTCCAGTCCCCGTGGATAGTAGGGAAGGTGTTGGATAGTAAATTAAATCTATTCCCTATCCTAGAGCGCCCCCCAGCGCTTGCGATGTAAAGGCATGCGCTGTAAAAGTTGTGTTGAAAAGGATGTTCCCTGTGGCACATCCATGGTGGCGCAAGAGGTGTCTGCCGTGACGCAAAATAACTGGCACATCCCTGCTGATATGCAGGGATGCACCAGTTATTGTAAATCTGCCCACTGGGGTATCCAAATGGATCCCTTTTTGCATTGATAATTAATACTGTGAGGCAACCGTTAAGGGTAGAAGACATCACTTCAGCATTCGCAGAATCTCCCCTTCAATGTTTGCATTTAAAGTTTCTTATTATTAACCCTGTATATCTTTTATGACTTCTTTTATCGTGAGGTTACTGCTTCATTCAAGCACAGCCTGAAGCTCGTGATCTTTCCCTATACCTGCTGCCAGCCATTTCTTTGGCTTCTGAATCTTGAGCTGATCAACTGTCCTAACTGAAGCAGTGTTCTAACACAGTGGCGTAACAAAAGTTTAAGGGGCCCCCCTGCAATGTACATGGAGATGGACCCCCGCTCTGGATTTAATAGGGAGCGCTCAGGACCAAGTACTTTGTTGAGGGGGCCACGCCCGCACCGCGGTGAATGCAGGGGCTTGTGTTACGCCCCTGGTCTAACAATAGCCCAGCAGAAGACAGACAGTTTAGTTTACCTCATTCTAGGGCCTGTTAACGGACTCTAATTTAGTATTATGTTACTTACAAATAATTATGGGGCATATTAGCAAGGAACCTCGTTAAAATTATCGCCGTTTTATCAGCAGTAAACTGCCAATAAAACGGCGATAATGGGCTTGCTAATATGTGTTATAGAATTCCCAGGTTAGATGTCCTGCACATCTAACCTGGGATTCTATAGGAATTCTATAGGGCATATTAGCAAGCCCATTATCGCCGTTTTATCGTGCAGATAAAATGGCGATAATTTTAACGAGGTTCCTTGCTAATATGCCCCTATGTTTCTTGGTGCAGTTTTTCACCCTCACAATACATGCCAACTCGAAAGCCTACTCCAGGGTCCTAAAACGCTGAATGAAAGTTTTGATCTTGACTTAAAACAGTTGCCGCCTCATGTAGGCAGCGCAGGAGAGCAAAGGTGTGGTTGATGTGGCATACATTCCTTGCAAAACTGAAGCCAAATTCAGATGTTTGAACATATTGAATAGAGGGAACACATAGCACAAATTCATGGATGGTATTTGGCTCCAGGCTTAAGAGGAGTCTTTGAAACTTTGGAGACTTTAAAATGCTTTGGAGCCTCAGGGTTCACACCCACTGTAGTGCAGTATCTGATTGCCGTTGGCCAACCCAAGTTTATCTGGGGCCACCACTGAATGCAACCTATATAGAGATTTGATAACATTCTGGTGAAGCTGCTACCACCAAATATCAACAAACGACCAAATTCTCATGCTCATTTGTCCTTGTTTTTGCAAAAGGGTCGGTACTGTATTAACTGGCCTATCTATATTTGGTTCATTTATTAACCTACAGAAAGATGTTCCTTTTACAAAATGAGGTTCACATTCTTCCCATGGGTCAAACAAACAGCCAACAGTACACATTAGAAAGAACACTCTGCATTCACATGTGCACAGCAAAGTCCAAAGGCATATGGTTGCCGAAGTAAGGCTGCCGCAATGGCATATCAACCATATTTTTTAATAACATATTTTTATTGTTGTACAACCAATTCTGAATACCGAACATTAAACTGTGGCACATAACACAGCAGATAATATTGATAAATATTGCATTATATTATATGAAATCACAAATGACACTCATAAGGTACATCCATGCATTTGCAGTAAGACCAGTTCAGAGATCAACCGATTCCTGGTCCATGGGGCCCAAACCCTCCTGTGCTTATGATTACATTCTCTCAGTTTTTAGACCACCTTCTCTGCCCTGCCACAGAAGTACAAGCCACATTGTTGTATTTTGGGGGGCTCAGGCTGCTGCCAGTGCTTGCCAATATCTCTTTTTGCTATTAGGAAGCCAATGCCCACCATTGTCCTCTGTGCTTGGGACTCCATACAGCCCTCCATTATCCCCAACAGAGTCATAGTGGTATTTAACGATAAAGTAGTAAAAAGTATGTCTGCCAAGGCCATGTGTATCTTTCACCAATACTGTTCTATGAGTCGTCCACTCCCAGATCATATGATACAAAATCCCTCTTGGTGCACTATATCGTGTACATCCCGAGTTACTAGCACTGCCCATTTTCCATAGTCTGCTAGGACTTAAATAGACTCTACAAAATAATGAAATTGGATTAAATGTAAGGGCGGGCAGAGAACTCTGCTCTGCCAGCGGAGTCTGTGGAGATTTCCTTACTCTGCGCTCTGCTGAGAACACGGAGTAGGACAAAACTCCGACTCCGCAGTGGAGAGGAGTTAGCCAGCCCCTTACGCCCCCGCTATATTGGGTCGCTGCCTCCACCCCCCTGATAAAATGATACTTACAACCTAATTTAAAAGAAATAAAGTCCCTTACCTGTATTGCAGCGTCCCCAGGCTGCCCTCCTCCTTTTCAACGCACATCTTGCACGAACTGTGCATTGAAGATTCAAAAATGTTTGAAATCCAACGTTTAAAATACAACTGGTATCATAAAGGTAAATGTGTCCAGAAAATAGTCCACAGAGTGAATGGTAGTCACACACTGAACGAAATTAGGTTCTGCATCTTTTAGTGGTGGTGGTGGTGGTGGTGGGGGCAGTCATGCCATCCTATCCTCTCCTGGTGGTCTGGATGAATGAATGCTCCTCGAGGGGGCTGGTGGATTTATAGTTGCACGGACGGAGGTGGGTGCAGGTGTTGCCTCTTGAGGCAGGGCCTCTCTTTCTGTGCCTGAGGCAGATTTAGTTGACCCACATGTTGTTGGACCACAGACAGCGCAAGATGGAGCTAGAAAAGCCCTGTACATATGGGTGTAAACGCAGCACCCCAGTCAGGTAGCCCGAATACTCCATCTGTACATTGTGCTCCCTCTGCACCGGCTTCATCTCCCAGATCTCTGTAAGGACCTGGTCCATCATGTCTTCTGACTGGTTGAGGGATCCCAAAACCTGGTCGTTGCTGTCCTGGATGACAGTGCAACTTGTGACTTCACTTTGCTGGCCCACAGATCCCCCCCCCCCCCCCCCCCCCCCCACGATCCTTACCTGACTACATAGTGCCAGTGGCCTAGTGTGCTCCATACTACTGGTTCCTTGTGGAACTGGAGGCGGTGGTGGTGTTTGCTGAACTGCAGACCAGGACTGGGGGGCACAAGATTGGTCTGATGTTGGTTTGGACCTAGGAAGTAGAGGTATCCATAAGCTGAGAGGTGGTAACAGCTGGGGTGGAAGGTGTAGTTCTGGGCTGAGTGTGACTTACTGGAGCTGTCTGCTCAGCAGACCAGATGGACCAGCCTGCTCCTCATCATCCAGCCTTTCATGAGTGGAGTCTTTCTTCCCCAAAGGCTTGTTCCCGGTCTGGAGTGGAGGTATCCTCAGTGGTAGATTGCTGTCCACATACTCTGGGGTTTGGACTTAATAATGGATGTAAAAGAAACACAAAAAGTTGTAGGAGTCAACATTATATGTAGAATTAATTTGATGCTAAAAATGTAGAGGAATAGAAGGAAAAATGCAATTAATATCATGGATGTACCTTTCAGTGGTATTATAATATATTACACAAACAGTTTGAATTACACACCAAACAAATTAAAAAACACAGGTAAAAAGATTTTCTGGAAAGACAAAAAAGAAAGTATACACAAGATATACCAAAGATTCAACACAACACAGTAGAGAGGAGAAATGTGACAGAAGCAATTCCAAAGCCTAGCAGGCAAACACTTTGACAATTACACAACTTAGAAGGCTATATAGTATTAATCATCATAAAAACATTGCAGAATAAATGTGTTTAGAAATAAGACAAACTTATATTCTGCATACAAAATTACATTCCTTCACATTTGTAAGTCGGAAAACTTTGATTTGTGAAACAAATACAATTAATTCTATGAGATACCAAGGATAAGATAACATACAACATTAAACACAAACACATTAAAAAAATATAGCATGAAATAGAGATTGATAAAAATTTGAAAGAAATAAGAGAATGACCAAAATTACATTGCAATATAATTTTAAAAAAGGGTATGATGGTAGTGGTAATCATTTCAATTAAACATGCACAGCATTTGCAAAATTGTAAGTTAAACATAACTAGTGAAGATAAGTAATAAGAAAAAAAACTGTAATTTAGAATATAAAACACATGTATGAAATATGTTATTTTGTGTGAAAGCACCATTAAATCATGTGAACATTACTGGAGATTGAAACCTGTAATCTTTTTTTATATAATTATTTTTTATTAAACAGGCTCATGAAATTACATATACTGAAAGACATGTGCATACACTCAAATGTTCAAAATGTAATAACAAAGTACCTTAATCATCAATAATAGACCCTTTACGTCTATAGGTATATCTTCTCCCGTGACCCTTGACATTATCGTCGCCACTACCTGCCAAAAGCAGTTGATTACTTGGCATTCCCATATCAATTTATTTATTTATTATATGGCGCACGAATCAACTCTTTTAATGTCGGAACCGCAACATCATTTCCACTGATGAAGGGTTCGCCCGAAACGCATTGGACCAGATCTACCATCAGGTTTGAACAATAATCCTTTGGATGGAATTACATTTGATTTCAAACAATTGTTGGATAAACAGCACTCCAATGATTACCTGTTGTCTATTCACTGAATAAGAATGGAGGAACCTCCTTATTGGAGTTTGGCTGTGCCATAGGGGCATGTTGCCCGGCTAGATAACGCTATTCGTTTAATTCCCCCTCTGTAAAACAGGAATGCCTCCTCCCTACCATTATTATGTAATTAAATTAAAGGAATTTGTAAACCCATTAGCAAAAAAAAAGGTAAAATGCACAAATACCAGAGGGAGTAAAGACAAAAAACTCTCCAGGAAAATGGTGGGCTGTGCTGGAATGGCAAAGGATTATGGTCTGAAAGGGAGTGTGTTTTATAGGGAGTTATGCAGGTGCAGACATTTAGGCAAAACACATCAGGTGTGTGATGCTAGCATCCATCCTACAGCCACAGGAATAGTCAAATGTTGACTGCGTCCCGTGACGGAATTACTCCGTCGACAACCTGCCACTAGAACACTGCTAGCACAACTGTGAAATCTTAATAGAGTCTGCTGCATAATCCTGCCACCCTAAGGGCAACAGAGTAATGTTAGCCAGCAGAGAAAATCCGCCACGTCAACAGCGGTGAACCGTTTCCGCAATGAAAAACACTCTGTCAATGCGAACAGCGGTTCAAACAGGACATATCTGAATAGGGCAGGGAGGATTCCATCTCCTTGGTGGAGTACATGTATACTCCACCACAGAGGGACGACAGTAGTCCCGTCAAGATCTAAACCAGGTCCTAAAATTTGATGTGTCATCGGCTGCAGAACTTTTTCAAGACGTCATTCGACGTATCATACAGTCTGTCATGAATGCGTTCAAATATAGCGATGACATATTGTTTTTCAGAGGTACACAAAAATAGCACAATAAAGCTCTCACACAAGTATTTGTATTTGTATTTGTATGTGGATTTATTAAGCGCGATTGATGCCCGGGGGCGTCCAAGCGCTGAGGGACCGACAGATGTATAGGCAGAGGCTGGGGTAGTTAGCAGAATTATTGTGGAGAGTTGAAAAGGAGAGTCTTGAGCTGTTTCCGGAATGAGGTAAGATTGGAATTGGCTCTCAGCTGAAGGGGAAGGGCGTTCCATAGCTTGGAAGCTTTATGGGTGAAGGTCCTACCACCTGCTCTGGCTCTTTTTATTCTAGGTTCGGTGGCCAAAAAAGTCTGGTTTGACCGTAGGTTTCTGCTTGGATGGTAGTGAGAGATTAGGTCGCGGGTGATGATTGGGCCTTTGTCCCAGAAAGCCAAGTGGGCAATACACAAGGCTTTGAAGTGGATTCTTTGGCGGACTGGCAGCCAGTGTAGACTGGACAGACTAGCTCTGACGGATTGTTGGCGTGGGAGCTGGAGCAGTGTCCGAGCTGCACAGTTCTGCACTGTTTGAAGTCTCCGCAATGTGTAGTCTGGTGCAGCGAGGTATAGGACGTTATTGAAGTCCAGGCGGGACTGGATCAGACCCTGGATGGCCACTTGTTTTGCCTCCAGAGGTAAAAGATGAAGATTTTTTTTGAGCATTTTAAGAAGGCCAAAACAGGTGGCAGACAGTTTGGTGGCTTGTGTGTCGAATGACAGGGATTTATCGAGCCACACCCCAAGACTCTTGATGTTGTCCTTGGGTGTTGGGGGGGTGCCCAGACTGGGTGGCCACAGGGAATTGAAGGAGCTAGGATTCGCGGGACCTAGAAGCATCAGCTCCGTCTTGTCCCCGTTTAGCTTGAGTGATGAGGAGGACATCCAGCTTTTTACTTCCTCAAGGCATTTACAGAGTCCCCCGCTCATGGGGATGTTGGCCTCATGCGCCAGTGAGACCACCAGCTGGGTGTATGGTATGGTGTTTATTTGCTGATGCAGGTTTAACAAGTGTGAGTTCCATAAGACAAAGACAAAATTCTTTGGCCATATCTTTTCGGTTGAGGGTATGGCACCCAATCCTTCTAAAGAAAAAAGGAAATTGCTGATCCCCCGCAAGATGTTTCTATGGTGCGTTCATTTCTTGGCATGGCCAGTTACTGTTCCAGATATATACAAGATATTGCCAGTGTAAGTCTCCATTGAGAGATTTGATGAAAAAGAATGTTTCATTTCATTGGTCACATGCATGTGAGAAACGTTTTAAGAAAATTAAATAAGCCATAGATAATGCTACTGAAATTGCATACTTCAGTCCGGACTTCATACAGAGGTTGTTGTTGGCGCTTGCCTAGTTGAGTTCGGCATTATCCTTGCACAGCACACTGGCTATCCAAATGTTCAAAAGCATATTGTGGCACATGTAAGTAGGAGTGTGTCTCAAACATACTGAGCTAATTCACAACCTGAAAAAGAAAGTTTAGCCATGGTATGGACTTGTGATCATTTCCATGTATTACTGTACAGGAAGCCTTCTACGCTGGTAACTGATCATCACGCTTTACTAACTATATTTAGAATCTAAAGGCCAAGATGCCTCCTCGCAGTGAATGATGGAGACTACGATTACAAGAGTACAATTATAACATTGTGCATCATCTAGAGATGGATCAGAACCTTGGTGACTACTTTTCCAGAGTGCCTATACAAGGTCTCAGTAACTCATGCAAGATGGCTGAAGCCAATATCGATTTAATTCTAAAAATCAAACACACCAGCTGCCATTTCGTTAGCCCAGATTATCACTGCCTGTTGGAAAACAAGGCAGTGTCTGTGAGGCCTGCACAAATAACATGTGTACATTTGTCATTCACTGGGAACCAACCTCCCATTGTAGCACTTGACTCTCAGAGGGTAGCGTTGCAGAGCAGTCTAAGGCCTAGTCAAGGGAGGAAGTGCGGGCTAGTAATTGCCATTTACCAGTACACAGAAGTAACACTCAATAATTGATTGTCCAGTCAATACTTTTCTTTATAAAAAGGAAGAGTATATTTATTACACATACACACTACTCAATACTATGCAATATTTTATAAATGTACATAAGCTGTTGGAAGTACTTTGTGATATTGCATAACAGTCCCACCCCTCCTTAGGGTGGGTGGGGTCTAGTACCACCACTCCCATGTATAAACATCATCTTGCCCCCTAATGCAGTAGGTTGCCCATAACCTGGAGTGAGGGCCCTTCCCACTAGCACCATCCCAGTGGCGACCCATTCCATTATCTCAACAAGCATTTATAACGGAAAAGTCTGCCATGGTGACACATATCCCGGGCTGAGCATCTCATACTGACCATACAGTAAACACCTCTACATCTTAGTGGCTAACAGTCTGGGTTGTTCTTCACCTAACGCAGCAGCAAGAATACATGTTTAGGCATCACCTAGAATGACAGTACTTATCATATCTGATAAAATGTATAATGCAATGCAATATTAAAGCCCATAAAGGCATCACAGTTATAATCACTGAATTAAGCATGTACAACCTGGCACCCTAGCAGGAGGAATGTCTAGCAACCTAACTCAATTTGCTTATGATTGCACAATTCACATGTGACTTCCAGTCTCAAAAAGAAACAACATCATGTACACGCACCACTGTGCAATTTCACCTTTCCACCTCTAGGGGATATAACCTCAGTGACAATCCATGTTTGACCATGCACACTCCAGTGCAACCCTAAGCTTCAGCTCCTGGCTGTAGAACAAAGGTTCCAGCATGAGTTAGGTTTCAAAATACAGATGAACCCTTGAGGGGTAGTGTCCTCTGAGTCCCCCAGAGACTGAGGGTAGGGACTTTCTATTTCCATGCTCCCTGTGAGAAGGGGAGCCACAGGAGACTGCAAGGCATAGGACTACAGCGACCAGAATCCTCCGCGCGGAGGGGACGGGCCTATGTGGATGCGGGCGAGACGCGAGTAGGGAAGAAAACACGTACCTTTCCTCTCTCCTTGCAGAGCGGCTCCGTATCGCGAGGAGGAGGAGCTGACCCCGGAAACGCTCGAGATGCACCAGTTAAACGAAGACCAGGACCGGAAGAGGCGTCTTTGACCTGTGGCTGGAAGGAGGGGCTGAAGACGCGAAGCATGGAGCCGGATGCCGGAAAAGAAGAACAGAACGAGGAGCCGAGTGAAGAGAGGAGAGAAACCGACCAGCGTGACCAGGAGGCGGAGGAACCCGAGGACCACTGGACGGAGGAGTGGTGGTGTCCACCGGAGGACGCTGGAGAGCGGCCGTAACTCAGGAGGGTTACGACGGAGCCATGTAAGTGACCCTATACTGGGAAAGAGGGGGTGGTATTGTTGAGGGAGGCGGGAGGAGGGAGGAGAGGAGGACACAGGTGAACGGAACAGAGGGAGCAAGGTCTGTTGGTGTATTGCTGAACGAGATACCATACCTAATTATCTAGTGTGTACCCAACCCCTATAACCACCGGAATTTGAATCCCTGACAACCCCAGGAAGTTCTTTCATTGAATACCCACCGTAATTAACCCATCCCTCCCCTCACAGTCCATAGTCCTTGAGCACTACCGGGTGTAGGTGACGGGTATAACCTGTAGCACAGTGAACTGACAGGCTCCCTTTTCTTTTCTCTTGGGCGAGCCTCCGGGTGAAGTGGCACCATGGATGAATACGAAGCCCATCCCACCTATCTCCAACCTGAAGAGGAGGAACGGCCGGGCCACTACGACCAGCCACCCTGAGAGCGTCAAAACCAATCCAGAGAAAGAGACTTGTGATAATCTTGTTAAACAGAAAACTGTGACTACTGATAATAATAAACATCTGTTTGACAATACATTCAGCCTCCATGCCTGTATATCACCCTGCACTCGCACACTCCCCCTGTAGCTTTTGCATGCGTTTTGTGGTGACCTCATCTTACTGGGGCCACCCCACACCACCAACAAGCCGGCTTCCTCTGCAGGCCTTCCCCGGGCCCTATAGGGCATTATGGGGTGCTTTCCTCATGCTCGTGAATTTCACAGCAGAGGCTCCCCCGCTGCTTGGGGAGAGCTGTGCTGCTATGGTTGGTGGCCTCACGCCCCTTCTTCTCCTTCGTTGGGGGCCCGGTCCCACCCGGACCCTTTTTTCATCAGGAACATTGATTGCAGCTCGGGGAGCCCACCCATGGCTGCTCCTGCCACTTCTCAGGGTCCCGGTCCCACCTGGGCACCCTGCATTTTCTTGGTGTTAGAGAGCTGCTTGGAGAACCCACCCCTGGCGGCTCCCGCCGGCTCCCCGACTGGCCAGCACCCTCGCTTGCTGCCACGGGAGCCGGCACTTCCATTCTGGTCTGCCTGCTCCTGCTGGCAGACAAGAAGGCTGCCGCAGACCCGGTGGGACACCGGAGGACTGCCCTCCCTCTTCCTCGTGGTCCACACCAGGGCCCAGAGTTAGGGGTCCCGGGCCCCAAGGAAGACTTCATGGGAGCGCTCCCGGGCTTCGGCTTCCCTCTTCACACTAGGGCCCAGAGTTGGGGTTCCCTGGCCCCTTCAGGGAAACCTTCACGGGGAGCGTGAAGGCACTCCCCGACTTCAGCCTTGGCTTCGGGGCCCAAAGTTGGGGTCCCGGGCCCCAGAGATCCACTCCCCGGTTTTGTCTTCGGCAGGGCCTTTAGTTGGGGGTCATGGGCCCCAGAGATCTCTTCATGGGGGCGCAATGGCGCTCCCTGCCCTCCGTTGTCATCGGGTGCCAGGGTGGGCTCCTGGCACCCCATTTTGGGTAATTTCACGGGGAGTGTGACGGTGTTCCCCGGCTTTACTTCCTTCTGGGGCAGCCCCCAGGACCTGACCCACCAAAGGGCACATCCAAGACCGGCGGCGGAGCCCCAAACGCTTTGTTGTCGGTCAGGGTAGAGGTCAAAGGTTGGCTACCTTCTGGTGGGTATATCTCAGCCCCCAGGGGACTGATTTTCGCAATCTTGGCCTCTTCTCGCTTTTGATGACCAGCCTCAGCCACCTGGAGCACTGTTCCCACCCTCCTGGCTTCCAAGGGGGTGAACTCAGCAGGGAGCTGTCTTCACTGGCTTCTTGCACAAGCCTTTTACCTGGTTCTCGGGGCTACATGTGACCAGTCCGGTGCCCCTTACTCTGGCTGCAGCGCAGCGGCCTTCTCTCACAAGGGGGATGCCGGTGCAATCCACATGCAGCCTGTTTCATCATGAGTTCACTATGGGTGAGTCTCAGCTTATGAGGCTCTCCCACTGTTAAAGCTAAAAAATTAGGTGCTCAAAAGGCAAAAAATCCAGGTGGGTCAGATGATCAGAACCACCTTCTAACACAGCCACAAGCCAATATAGTGAGATGCTAAAGTTGAAAGATGTTATTATACATCGGTCATGGAACCAACATATTAGTCCTCTCACAGGTAATGGTGAATATCAAAAATACAAAATTGCCAAAGTTGAACTGTCCATAACTCGGGAAGAATTTATACTGTGAGGGTTGAGAATCCTGATTTCGGAGAGTCTGCAACAGAAAATAATTGAAGTGGTACACGAAGGACATCGTGGATTCATTGCCACAAAACGAGCTCTAAGACTGAGTCTAGTTTCCTTTTCTTGATGAGAGGGTTGAAAAGTAATTTAAGGCCTGTCATCTGTGCAACTGCTTTTCTACAAAAATTACTCAACACACCTTAAAAATGTCAGAACTCCCGAAGTATGCATGGGAGAGAGTAACCATTGCATTTTTCAGTCTACTTGACAATGGACATCACCTGATTGTGATTGTGGACGAATACTCCCGATTTTTATTTATTAAAGATCTCTCCTATACCTCTCAAAACCAAGTCAAAAAGAGACTAGTTCGCTCCTTCCGAGATTAGGGGTTTTTTGCATCAGAAATTAAATCTGTGTTAAGCTCTACACTAACAGTTTACCGTTCAACACCTCAGTCGACCACAGGTGAAAGTCCTGCGACATTGATGGTCGGGAAAGCAATGACAACCCTTTTGCCTCAATGGACGAATCAGTGAGAGGGAAATGAGAATGCAACTTGTAAGAAGGACTTGATTCATAAAAAGAAAAAGATGAAAGTGTATGCCGACAAACGACGACATGCAAAATACATCATCTTTAAGAAAGGAGATTAAGTGCTCTCTTGGCAAATGTGGAAAGAAAATCTAATGCTCTGTTTGATTCAGAAGTTTTCCTAGTGATGTCTACCAAGGGAAACAGCGTTTGCAATGCTGCCATAACATTGTGTTCTCTGTTACAACGTGGTCGTAACAACAACCGCGTTGTTAGAACTTGTTCCCCATACCTCGCAATTCATTAGATCGACTTGCTATAGGGGGCGCTCTAACATAAGGAATAGTATAATTTACTATTCCAACACCTTCCCTACAGTTGCGCAGGCTGGAGTTGGGATAATAAATTATGCAATTCCTAAATTCAGCGCGCCCCCTACAGCAAGTCGATCTAATGACTTGCGAAGTAAAGGTATTGCGTTCTAGCAACGCTGTTGTTCTAATGACCGCGTTGTAATAGAACGCAATGTGATGACATGCGTTGTAACATGCTATATTCGTCTACCAAGGGACTCATGGTTACTGCCCAGCACCCTGGGAATTCTATTATCAGAGACTCCTCTCATTTTTGGCATTTAACTTATCCTTCATCAGATCTATATGTTGAAGGCCAGACTGACTCTGAAGCATCAGTGACTGTTGTTGCCTATACACCCTCAATGCAGGTCCTGGACATTGATGGTGACAGTTCCCAGTTTCCTATGACAAGATCAGGTCCGACAATTAAAATTCCAATAAGTTTGAATGAAGAGATTTAATTATAAATACACATATATTTAGTTTAAAAAAATGTAATGTTCTATTTAACAGAGTGGGGGATTTAGTATCTTGCGAGCTAGCAATGGCAGGACCCTTTTGGCTCCTGTAAACCAGTTTAGAGCACTGATATGCCTTTTAAAGCAGAATGCAATGAAGATTGGTTTGTTTTGAGTTCACAGTTACACACAAACGGATAAAGCAATGTAATACCAAGTTCCGTTTGTGTTGTAGTGATTGGCAGGTACCCAGGCTGGGTAGAGCCCTACAGGGGTGGGTCATGCTTTGTAAACCTACATGTGGTATTTCGAGAAAATCTCAGCAATCTCCTGTGATTGAGAGACCACCTGCCCTCCTTCATCATAAATAGAGAGAAACATTCTTGCCCCTTCTCCCTTTTGTGCAAACCTTTGCATGAGTTTCTCTGCCTGGTTTCCTTGTTCATAGATCCTGTATCTGTTCATGGTTTGAGTCAATTTAGCTGAATCCATAAGCTTATGCCAGACAAAACTTCTACGAGCCCGGCTGCCATGTTTTTACCCCAAAGGTGGTGCAGTCTCAAGGTAGAGTTTCATGGCTTCTAGTACAAAGGTCTTGTTTTCCCAGTCTTGTTCCCTACTGGTACCAGTGAAAGGGATTTACTTTGTATTACTATCATGAATGCTTCCCCCACACCTAGTTGGGGATGTCACTACAGGTTGTTAATCTCAAAGTACTCCTCAAACTCTTCATGAAGAAGGTCTGCAAATTTGGAATCCTTCCGCCGCCAGGCATGTAAATACTTCATGCACTATAGATGCTGTCCATTTATTCAGAACCTGTGATCACCTGGAGGCCGCTTGTGTGTCGACGTCTAGAGTGTTGTTTATTAGTGAGTTAATGTCGCCCCCAGTCACCAAGTCCCTGGCAAGAGTATGAAACAAAGCAGTCCATAACACCTGTAATGTGTCCGTCACCAGTAAAGTTTGAGGGGGTATAATCACTGCAAAAATTTGAAGCGGGTCCCTCAAGCGTCCCTTCTATAATTACAAAGCAGCCCATTGTATCTGTGTGGGCCATGGGGCTGATACTGGGAAGGACCTGTTTATCATCACCGCCACCCCTGTAGAGCCCCATGTGAGGCCCGTGTGGTATACTGTGTTGCATCTTATACCCCCAGGAAAGGCCATTTATTGGCCCTGAGGTGTGTTTCCTACATTATTAGAATCTCAGTGGAGTACCTCTTGATGCATGTTTGCTCTACCCCTCGATTTTGTTGAGGAGAACATTTACAATGCAAGACAGAACTCAAAACTCATCAGAATTACTATTGCGTAATGGTAATCGATGCATCTGTAAAACACTGCAGAGGTTTGAGTCTGCTTAGTGCTGTATTAAAATTAATTGATAAAGGAGCTAAACCCTTCCACCCAACCTCATCCTTCACACCATACTTCCCTCCAAAGAATCTGTCGCCCAAAGAGTACTACTTAAAAACAAGAAAAAAGAAAGAAAGATGAACACATTTTCAACTTGGGGAAAGACCATTTGTCATATTGGACATTGCTTGGCAGGTTATCAATATACCCTCTAGGGGTGGTCCTCTTTGTCCGGCCTGGTGTGGATGCCCTGCGGCCACCATCTTCAGTGTCTGTAAGGTCTGTCCCATTGTCCGCATCTTACTCCACCTGGCAGGCATCTGCCCCACTGCTCTTTACCCTTGCCACTTGCACTGGACCGGGACAAAGTCACAATTTCAGGCCATTCTGCAATGGAATGCGGGCCAGCTACAGGGACCCAGTTAGGCCTGTTTTACAGAGTACCTTAAATCATGGTTGTAGAACGTTGTGTGGATTTGAGTCAAAGATGTACTGTGCAGCCGAAGTGATACGTCGGTTCTGAGATGAGCGAGGATGCAGTTCGAGGTCCTGTGGCATCACCATCGAGGATCCCATTGGCGGGACTCTGGATAAGAAGTTCGGCATCGGGGTTGCAGCAGCAATGTGTCGGTTCCAAGGAGCTTTGAGACTGCGATGCTGAATCTGGCGTCATCATTGAGGCTGGCGTCAAAATCTGAGGACCATGGTTGTACATGCGCCACACCGTTGTGGAGATGCATCGGTTTCGAGGACTGAGGAGCTGATGCGGGTAGTAGCAGTTGAGCCAATACATGCAGCAGTGGAAATGAGGTGGCTCTGCACGGGGATGCGCCGCTCAGCAGAGGAGATGTATTGGTTACTCTGGCAAGCACCTTAGGTCCACTTCCAAAGGTCCGGGACTGGGGTGACACCACTTGGCAGGGTAGACTCACAGATGGCAGTGTTCAGGTGCATGAGCAAGGTTATTTGGAAGCATATTATGTCCCTGAAGCTACAGATCAGGAGGCCAGCCTACCAGCCCTTCTGGGTTCAAGAAATGCAGGTCCAGTCCTTCTCACCCAGGCAAGCAGGCAGCAGGCCAGAATAGCAGAGCATCAGTTTCTTTAGAGCAGCAGTCCAGCAGAGTGGCTGTCTTTCAGAAACACAGAAGTCCTTCCTCCTGGCAGAGTATCCAAATGTCCAGAAGTGTACTGAAGTGGTGGTGTCCAAGGTCCTTCTTGTATACATAGTTGTGCCTTTGAAGTGGGGAGAAGCTTCTAGATGCATGCCTTTGAAGTGCACAGATGCCCTGCCTTCTAGGTCCTGGCTCCAGACTAACTACAGGAGGTATGCAGCCCTTTGTGTGGAGACAGGACACAGCCTATTCAGGTGTAAGTGTGGCTGGGCCAAGCTCCACCCTCCCATCCTGCCAGAGATAGGCCTTGTAGTAGTGAAAACACAACTTTAAGAGTCTTTCTCTACCTGGGCATGTAAATCTTAAAAGTCCATTCCCTGCTTTTAAAATACATTGCACCCTGCTATCTGGGCTGTCTAGGTCCTACCCTAAAGGTGACTGATATGCATTCAAATGGAAGGATTGGGCCTGGCAACATGTTTATTTTGCCAGGTCGAAATGGCAATTTAAACTGCACATACATGCTCCACAGTGGCAGGCCGGAGACATGTTTAAAGGGCTACTTAAGGGGGTGGAACGGCATGCAGAAGGGCGTAAGTGCAGAACTAAAAACAGAGGAGCAGCGGGGGCTGCGCAAGACACCCATATCTATGGAATGGAATAAGTTGTTGGAGGAGTTTAACGCTATAGACATACAAGCATAATGACAATATTTTTTTATGTGTTCCCTCTCACCACCCCCCTTTTTTTTCCTCTAGTGTGTATCACATTTAGGCAACAGAGGTACAGAATCTGGACTACAGTATAGTCTTGTGGTATAATGTAGGATGCTGCCAGGATCCACAATATTGAGGTTTGTTTTATAATTTGCTGTAATTTGCTATATTGGGTTGGACTGTCTACATGATTGACATGTTTTACTGAGTCTACGGGGGTGGGAGGTGGGTGGCTAAGTAAGCGAGTTTATGTTAAATACAAGGTTTCATAATATGTTACAAATAGATACAGTAATCTTTGGAAATGGCTCCTCTGCCTGAGGTGTGTCCTTGCAACATTGACCACAAAGAGGTCATGTCCCATGGCAATCAAAACATAGGGAAAAGCAGTGATTGATTGTATGTGTTCTTTACATGCAACTATATGGTCCATAACTTACATTATGGATTGTTGATAATATTGATTGCTACGTAATATGTAACGTTATACTGAGATTGTAATGGCGAATATTAATTTCAAAAGCTTTTATTCGATTTGTGCATACAAATCATACAAGCAAAAAGTACATAGTTAAAATATTAAAATCATCAAATGAACTCTCATAGAAAATGACAAAGTGAAAAAGTTAGGGTGCAGCAATTAGTAGATGAACATGTCTCTGTAAGTCAACATAATGTAATAAAATGCAATACATTCTTAATGAGCAAACAGAGGATCAGTAGGGATTACTCAAGAGGCCTTTCCTGGCAGCTGTACATCAGAATTTTTAAATAATCATAATATACTGTGGACAAACATGATTAATACCTTAATTACAGAAATTGATATAAGAATTAAAAAGCATATATATACAGACAGGAGTGTTTAACGGTAATAGCATCATAAAACATTTCCTGGCAGCTGTATAACATAAGTACAGACAGGTAAGTATAAAAAATGTTATTATAATACAATACTTTTCCTGGCAGCTGTACATTTCAAAATAAAAGTAGCCAGAAAAAAACAAATCTCCTCATTCTCTAATGAGGATAAAAATATTAATGCTATTTGTGTTGTGCGAATATTATATTTAATAAAAATTGGCTTAAGGTATTTTAACCTGAAAAAATGAAAAAATTTGCAAAAAAGCAAGAAATGGCAACTACTCTGCCGGGAAATACTGTCACACGGACAGGGTATGTCCGAACTGGTTCCTGTGTTTGGAAAAGCAACCAGGTGATGAACAATACCCAATCTAACACGTGTTAAAACATACTGATCAAAAGGACGAGTCACATACACAAGATAAGATTGGAGTCCTGGAGTTAACTTTAAATCTTTATAAAATTTCACGGAGACAAGCTTGCCAGACAGTTTATCGCGTTCTGCCTTTCGGTAGTTTAGAAACGTTGTCTTAATCTCTTTTTTTGGAATAAAAACAACCTCTTCAGGCTCACGGAACACATCAATATTAAAAAGAAGGAGATACCAGCGGTAAATGTATCTTAACCATGATATACGTAAAGAGTGGTCCAGGCCTATACAATCAAGAATAATATCCTGAGTGAATCGAGTCTCTGTCTTAGCCCAAATAGAACGCCACAATAAGAGTGGCCGGACTGCTGCTAAGTCAGAAATGAACTCGATCCCAACTTCATCATGGATCAGCTGGATGGAGGCAGAAGGGGGAACACATAACAACCTCCTTAAAAACTTGTTTTCCTCCTTCTGCAGGGCTATACCCTCGCTCTGTCCCCACACCCCTGCCCCATACAGAGCAGAGGAGACACAGCATACATTGTATATGTTCATCATGTCTAAAATGCTTCGTGAGCCAAGTTTAGAGGCAAAGCGGAAAATACTGCTTGTGGACCGCAGCATTTTTATTCTGATAGATTCAAATTCCGCGGTCCAGGACCCACTATTGACTACTAATGGCGAATATATTCTGCGTTGTACTGTGATGACACTAATAAAAAATATGTTTCAAAAAAGGGGGTGGAACAATCAGTGCTGCAGGCGCACTAGTAGCTCTTAATGTGCAATCTCTGGCACATGTAGTACACTGTACTAGAGATTTATATGCAAATTAAATATGCCAATTTGGTATGAGACAAGATTACCATGTTTATATTAGAGATCACATACAATTTAGCAATTGTTAGCAGTGGTGAAGTGCTCAGACTCCTAAGGCCATTAAAAACGAGGTCAGAAAAAATGCAGGAGGAAGGCAAAACGTTGGAAGGAAGACCACCCTAAGAATGACAGGTCTAACAATGAATCTAGGGGGTACCCCCAGTGGAAGCCTCTGATTCAGGGCAGGATGCTGGTGGAAGGAACAGGAGTGAGGTGGAACCAAGACTACGCAAGTCTTAGTACTTCAACTCTCAGGAATTCCCCAGCACCAGTTGCGATATCTTAAAAAACACAGAACACATCACCACACTGCAAAATTCTGCAGAACAAATATGCGCAAACATTCTGGGTATTCATTAGCACCTCCAGAAAGCAGCATGCATAAGTAGATGTTTGTATCAAGGTCTACCTTAACTTGTCACCAAAGACAGAATCTGACGACAGTAAAAAAAATGGATCCGGCCTCTTATCTCTAGTTTTTTAGAAATGGGGAAGAGGCTTGCATAATAAAGCTTGCAGAATTTCCACGAGCTCACGCGGAGTCCCCAGAGGAATGTAGTAACCAAGGAAGTAAATATCAAGATCACGAGCACCCTCCAGTGATTGGTCCAATCCCGGGCAGTCTCTTCGGTGCAGGCTATCTTTGCACATAAGTGACTTATAAATAGCCTGCTGAAGGTCAAGGACCTATCCGCTACTGTAAATACATGCCTGTAAGGGCAGCACGCGCCCTTTCTCCTTCGCCCAAGGTCAGCGTGACGTGCCAGAGTTCTCTGACTAATATAGTTTAATTATAATCACATGGCCAGCCACTCAACTCGTATCCGGTAACCAAACACCAGTTGCACTTTTTAGGTTTGAATATTTGTTACGTTTAGACAGACCATTCACACGAGCCGAGCCATGGCGGGTGGGCTCTTTTTTTACGCACCCAAGTTGTGGTGCCGCCGAACCCCGCTTTTCGCGGACGCAGATGGTTCATATGCAAATTAAAAATCGGTTTCCCCTGCAGTTAGGTGGTTTTTGGGATGCGAGCTTGGTCAGACCTCGGGCATGCGTGACTGTTGCAAACGTTCATAATTTTGTCGGCATTTTCCAACATTTTCGATGCAAATCCAGCCCGAAGTACACTAGAACCCACACCTAACAAGGTTAAGTGTAGGTGATACATTTAGAGTGGGTGGGGCATGAAAGAACCCCATTATCGTGCAGTGATCTCTTGCACATTTACACTACCATAGGGTGGCACATGTTGTGCTCTGCAGGAAGCAAGCCAATACAGGCTTAGGTCTGCTAAATTAAATCGGATCCCACGTATTGAGAAAGTCTGTGATGTCGCCTTAATCCTATATTTTGGGAAATCTGTCAATAAACCCCCCAAACCCTCACAAGCTGCACCTGGAGTAATCAACGTTATTTTCCTGCCCCCTAAACTGCGATTGCTGGAGGTCCCAGTAAATTAGGGGCAGCCAGGGCAATGACCGTGATTGGTCCCTAAACAGTTTACAGTGACCCTAGATGGAAAGATCCTGGAAAGCGATGCTCTGCAGGTATGATGCCCGGGGGAGAGGCTGCTCCTGGGGGGCCATATTCAGGAGGGTGGTGCATAGACTGCAGAGAGAGGGACTTTGAAGAAGAATAATAAACCACCAGAGGGGAGGTGACTTTGAAGAAATGCAGATCGGAGGCGAAAGGGTAATGTAAACAGGTGCTTTGAATAACAAACTGAGCAGGTGCTCTGGGAATCATTCATTTGATTTGGTTGTAGAATCGCGTGCTAATTCAGTGGTCATTGCTGTATGTATTTCAGAAGGTGACATTACTCCCACATCGCATTTTTTTTTAGCAGAAAGCAGAAACATTAGCCTAAAAGATACAAAAAGGATCATTTGTTAACTTGGTTGAACTAACCTGCATTTGTAGTTCCACCTGATGAAAGGACTTATGTGCACAGTCTGGAAAATGAAAGTATGACGTTACAACGCATACATTCACAACGCGTACCATCAAAACGCAACTTTTACAACACAAGATCCATTACAACGCATGCCATTACAGCACATGCCATCACAACGCAGATGCTATTACAACGCATGCCATTACAACGTAAGTATAGGTAAGTATATATTTTATTAATATTAATTTAATTTTAATTGAATCACAATTTTTTATAATTTATTTAAATATTTTTTTTTTAATGTAATCCGAGGGGGGGGTAAAAGTAGGGTAAGTGCTGGATAATGTAGGGGTTAAAATTACTATTCTAACTCCAGGGGGGGTGTAATAGTAGGGTAAGTGCTGGATAGTGTAGGGGTTAAAATTACTATTCTAACTCCAGGGGGGTGTAATAGTAGGGTAAGTGTCAGATAGTGTAAGGGTAAAAATTACTATTCTGACTTCAGGGGGGTGTAATAGTAGGGTAAGTGCTGGATAGTTCAGGGGTACAAAATACTATTCTAATTCCAGGGGGGTGTAATAGTAGGGTAAGTGCTGGATAGTGTAGGGGTTAAAATTACTATTCTAACTCCAGGGGGGTGTAATAGTAGGGTGAGTGCTGGATAGTGTAGGGGTTAAAATTACTATTCTAACTCCAGGGGGGTGTAATAGTAGGGTGAGTGTTGGATAGTGTAAGGGTAAAAATTACTATTCTAACTCCAGGGGGGTGTAATAGTAGGGTAAGTGCTGGATAGTGTAAGGGTAAAAATTACTATTCTAACTCCAGGGGGGTGTAATAGTAGGGTAAGTGCTGGATAGTGTAGGGGTAAAAATTACTATTCTAACTCCAGGGGGGTGTAAAAGTAGGGTACGTGCTGGATAGTGTAGGTGTAAAAATTACTATTCTAACTCCAGGGGGTGTAAAAGTAGGGTAAGTGCTAGATAGTGTAGGGGTAAAAATTACTATTCTAACTCCAGGGGGGTGTAAAAGTAGGGTAAGTGCTGGATAGTGTAGGGGTTAAAATTACTAATCTAACTCCAGGGGGGTGTAATAGTAGGGTAAGTGTTGGATAGAGTAGGGGTTAAAATTACTATTCTATCGCCAGGGGGTTCAATTAAAATAAATTTAATTTTAATTATTCAATTTAAATAAAATTAAATGAAAATATAAAAATTTATTATAATAAATTAAATTCTAATTACTTTAAGAAAATTAATATAAAAATAAATTAATATTATTTTTATTAAATACTTACCCATACATGTAATGGTATGCGTTGTAATAGCATCTGCGTTGTAATAGCATGCGTTGTAATGGCATGCGTTGTAATGGATCTTGCGTTGTAAAAGTTACGTTGTGATGGTAGTGCGTTGTAAAAGTTGTGTTGTGATGGTTGTTTCCCGCCTGCAGTCACAACATTGTGCATTATTTGTGAAATAATCAATCTGTAGGAGTTTTGAGTCAGATGACTGTAAGAAACTGGGCTATTGGTTGAGGCGGGTGTAATCCCTTCCCAAGCAGCAACCACACTCCTTGTTAGGGTGAATCACAAAAGTAAAAAAGTAACATGTTCTTAACCTTCTGGTAGCTTGGCACTAAAGCAACACACACACAGTAACAAAATAAAAACAAACAACAAAAGAAAATCCCCACACCAATTTTAAAAAATAGAGAAAAATTCAATGAATAAAATGACACTAAAACTAATTAAATCTAACCAGTACAACCTGAGTTATGATGTTTCAAAGTTTTTGGTGAAAAGTAGCACTTAAAAGATCAAAACACCAAACAGCACTTAAAAATCAAAGCACCATCCTTGGGTATCTGGACCCCAAGTTTCTAGACCAGGCAAAGTCAACAGTTAAGGCTGACTGTGATGAAGGGCGGTTCAGCTGTGAAAGGTGAATTTGGCCTAGTCTCAGTCTACCTTCGGACTTGGAAGACATTTTTAAGAAAAATGTCTGAGAATGTAAAATTTTGTGAGAAAATGCAGCAAATGGTGTCATTGAAAGAGGCGTCACCAGGAGTCACTGGAGGAAATTGCGGTGAAGATTTCTGTGTTCAGACTTAGTCACTGTTTTGGAAAATGAAGATCTCCAATGGTATGCAGTTGAAGACTATAGCCAATGAGGGCTCCACAAGGCTAGATATCGATCTGCTAGGAGTTGTAGAACAGTTTTCGGTGCTGCAAAGAAGAATGTAGTAGGAATTAAAGTTAAGTCAGGCCGAATGGAGATGCACCTTGGGTGGATCAGCAAGTAGGTAGGTCCTGGTCTCCTTTTGGTTCTCAGAGTACTTTTTGGCTGAAATTTTTTGAAGTCTTATGTTTTGGATTTTGGCTGTTCAGGCACCTTTAGCACCGCTTCACGGGTCCAGGACTGTAAGTAAGTAAGTAATATTTATTTTGCAGTTAACTAAAACCTTTCCAAAGTTAGCCGTCTCCTATAAACAGTAAAACATCAATTTAAAAGGCTGAAAGCCACAATTAAGAACACACATTGAAATTACAGAAGAGATCCACTCCCCCAGCCTTGGTGACCCATAGTCCAGTTTCTACATTTTTGTTTTCGGAGTTTTAGCAGCAGTTCATGAGGTAGAATTACCCCCCTGGTCAGAGTCTTGACTGCAGATTGAAGGTAGGCGAATAAGTGCAAGTTTAAAATGCATAATGCAGCCTCAGCATTGATTGATTAGTACAAAATGTCCGATGTTAGCCTATTGATGCTTTTTCTTGGTGTGTGCAATAAATAATTAATGCTTAATGTGCAAAGCGCTGTTGCGGCTATTACGTAATGAGTTAACAGGCTGGCTCCATCCCGGTTCCAGTGCAACTTCTCGGTTGGTCCGGCGGTGTCAGTTTCAGTCGGAGATCAGCAGCAGTTAAACATTTTAGCTGGTAGCAGCTTAGTTGTGTATCTTCACCAGAGAAGCTTGCGAGCACCGATTGTCTGCATGACCGTATTTGTTTCTTGTAAAAGATAGGTCTAAGTAGTGACCGGCACTCCTACCTTAGTTCCCGGTATATGGTTATAATGTGGACTATGCCCTCCTCTCCTTCCCCACAGAGACAGCAGATTGCTGGCTTCGGAGGGCGTAACCATGGCGGCAGATGGTATGCGGATGGCAATAAGCCCAACCGGTGTTTCAGAAACTTATCTTTGGCTGTTTTGGAGAAGTTAGAAAGGAGGTACGCTTGAGGAGTCGCTTTACTGTAGGACTGTACAGTGAGCCAGCCGTGAGTCCGTTCTACTAAGACCGCTTTGTCGAGTATGATAGATTCATTTTTGCCAATGTTGTTTACAATTTTTTTTAAACTTGCCATGAACCCTGATGATGCCCAAAGTTGCCGTAACCCCAGCTGGCCCAATGCAGTATCCAAGAAGTGCCTAGCTGGGCATGTTTGAGAGGCTTCTACTTCCCTTCACAAGTAGGAATTTAGGGGCAGATGTATCATCCGTTTTTTTTGTCGCAAACGCTGCGATTCGGAAAATAGCAGCGTTTGCGACAAAAAAAACGGGATTTGGAATGTATCATGCAAATAGCCTCGCAATATTAAGGAATCGCTAATTTAGCGATTCCTTAATATTGCAAGGCTTTTAAGAAGTAGCAAATTGCGATTTAAGATTTGAAATGTATCAAGCATTTCAGTGTTGCGATTTTTGACTAAGAATTCGCAAATTACCATCAACTTGTAGTTGGTGGTAACTTGCGAATTCTTTTCAAAAAGCACTTTTTTTAAATTCTAAAGGTGCCATATGACGCTCATACATGCCCTTAGGCATGTATGTGCGCCATATGCGTACACATATCAAATTCAGGGGTGCAGCAGGGTGTCCTTAAGACACCCTTGCACCCTTGAAATTATTCTCAATTTGCGATTAGCTAATTGCTAATCGCAAATTGAGTATAATTTTACATTCATTCCTATGGGCCTCCTGGCCCATAGAAATGAATGGGAAATTATTCCTTAATTGCGATTAGCAATTTGCTAATCGAAATTAAGGAATTCTAAGGAATCGCTAATAAATAGCGAAATTCTACATACATACCATTTTGCCCTTCTCAAATAGCGATTCCTTAACAATCGCTATTTGAGAAGTGCAAAATGGTATCTTGATACATCTGCCCCATAAAGTTTCTGGCTGCCCTTCTTTGATTTTGTACCAGGTTTTTACGAAAGCTCCTTTTCGGGCCAGCTCTTGTCTTTGCATCCCGAATTCAAGCCTCATTTGCGGTGACGATGTATATCCAGGCAACCCGTATATTATTCTCAGGGCTCTTGCAATGGTACCATTCAATGTTTCCGCATCTCTCCCTCTCATGGCTTCACTTCCATAGGTGATTGATGGAATAAATTTAGCCGGTATCACGCTGATCAGAGGGAGAAGGCTTGGTCCAGCGGTCATATTTTTCAGGTTTCTTAGTGCCACCGCTGTCGTTAGTCCCCTCTTTTTTATTGCCTCGCATTCTGCTTTGTAATTGCATTTGTTGTCAATCATAACCCCCAGGTATTTGTAATCTTGTACAACTTCCAGCTTGACTTTTGCCAGGTACCAGTTGTGCTTTGTTTTTATTTTCCGGTAATTTACGCACGTGACTTTTGTTTTATCTTGATTAATGCTTAGTCTGTTGGTCTCCGAATATTGAGATGTAATGTCAAGCAAGCGTTGTAGTCCGATAGGTGTCCGGCTGATGAGTACCAGGTCATCTGTTATTAGGAGATTAGATAGCTGACGGCCTCCTAGCTTCGGGGCATGCGAGTTGCTTTCATTGAGTTTGACTAAAAGCTCGGCCATGAAGAGATTAAAAAGTATAGGGGCAAACACACAGCCTTGTTTTAAGCCTGAGGTTTGTTTATCTTCTTCGTCAGATGGTCTCCTGCCCCCAACTTTACTTGTACCCAGGTGTTACTATGCAAAATATTTATTTGTTTTAGGAGCAATGGTGGAATACTTAGCCTTTTTAGTTTCTGCCACAGAATATTTCTGTTTATGTTGTCAAACGCCGAGCTATAATCGATGAAGCAGATGTACAGGGGCTGTTTGATTACAAGTGCAGTATCCATCATTAATGAGAGGGCGGAGATGTTAGTGGCAGTGCCCATGTCTCTACAGAATCCGGTTTGGTTGTAAGGCATTGCTTTGATTTCTGTGGCCCACGTTGTTAATTCTTGGAGGAGTACACTGGCATAGTATTTGGCTTCCCTGTCCAGAAGAGCTACCATCCGGTAGCTCTTTGGGTCGCTCCTGTTGCCTTTTTTGTAGAGAGATTATCGAGCCCCTCCACAATGATGGTACTGTTGACGTTTGCAGAATTGGGTCGAAGATCGGTGTTAGAACTGAAGCCAAAAATTCTGGATCTTGTCTAAATAGTATGGGCAGGGTCCTGTTGGGGCCAGGAGCTCCCTCACGTCTGCCTTTCAAGATTATTTTACGAACTTGTGTGTTTGTGATGGTGAAGTCCTGTCCCAGTTCTGCTTTGGAGTTTAACTGTGATGATTGAGAGTCCAGAGTGGTCGCAGGGTTAATTAAGCCAATTTGGGGAGTCTGGTATTTGTTAAAGTGTGATTCTAAGTAAGTTATCCAAGCTTCTTCTGTGACGTTGGAGTTAATACACTGGCCTTGCGGGTTAGACAGAGCGTTAATCTTTTTCCAGAATTGTGTGCTATTGTTGTTTTTGATATCATGCAGAAGTCTGGCCCAAAGAGATTCTTCGTCTTTCTTTTTGTTTTGCCAGATTAGTTTTTTGCGGGTGGCTTTTAGCTGCTTCAGTTCTTGCAATGCTGTTGGTTCCTTCTACAGCCTCCGTAGTGAGTAGTTTATCTGTGCTTTTAACTTTTTTAGTTCCGCATCATTCCATCGGTTGGAGCTTGACCGTTGGTTTCGGGGGCAAGTTGTTCTATTTCATGAGCGTCCCTTTGTAACTCTGTAGCTGTTCCGTAGGGCTTTTGTAAATGCCTCCCAGCCTCCTATTGTATCGGGGTTGGCTGTTTACTTCTTCCAACAGTTGTTTTGCAAAGGAACAGAGGCCTTTGGGGTCTTTCGTACTATATTTTACTCTTTTCTCGTTATTGGTGAATTCTAAGCAGAGTGTATTTGCTGGGTGCAATTTGCGTGTTAATGGCTCTTCTACTGTGATTTCCTGGGGTAAATGATCGCTAAAATCCATGCTCCCAATACAATAATCTTTTACTTTTGAGAACATGCAGCGAGAGCAGAAAGTTTAGCTGATTGTGGTCCTCATTATTGCGTTGTTAAATGTTGCTGTCTGTGGGCGATCTCCGGGAAATCTACCATTTAATGCACGGGAGCCCAGTTGTTCAAGGAATGCCAGTAGATTTTTCGAAGTGTTTGTTGGTATTCCATCAGTGTTGTTTTCTTGAGACATTTCCTCCCAAGCGAATGGATCCTCTTCTGAATAGATGTCATCTGCTCTTTTACTAAGCATGTTTAGATTAAAATCCCCTGTGATTATCCAACTATTTGCTTTCTCTTCTGTTAATATTTTCACTAGTTCTTCCTTCAATTGTTGACTCCCTTGGATTTTATCACGTGGGTGCAGATAAAGATTTACGGCTATTATGAGCTCTTTGATATGAATTACTTGCATTACGTTGGGTGGGGATAAGTTATATGGCAGTGATTCTGCTGTATAGATGCTACTTAAGGAGCTGTATGTCGCTAGGCCTCCCTTGTTGTGGCCAAATTTGGAGGTTCTTATTGCCGGTAGATAGAGCAAGTTAAAACCATGCAGTGCAGTTGGTACTCCGCTCCATGTTTGTTGGAGCAAAATGATGTCGAATTTCTGCAGATAAGTTTGTAGTTCCGGATCCGAGGTCCTATCTCCCAGGGCATTGATGTTCCAGGAACAGATTTTCAGGGAGTTCTTACGTGAGGATGCATTGTGCTTGGAGTGTCACGGTCTTTCAGGTTTGTTGTTTATTGTCCTCGAAACCCTGCTCCACTCCAATGTGGCCTTGCTTCTAACAGAGTGAGCCCTTTGGTCATTATGTTCTCAATTTTCCCTGTACTCAGTGCTAATGCTGTGTGCCCCTCGCAGTACTGAGAATAATCGTGGGGCTAGGTTGTCCAAAGCTAGGGTGTTCTTCTTGGCTCTTTGAATCGGCCAATAAGGGATCAGGATACCTTGGTTTTGCAAGTGGCTGAAGGTTGATGCCCCATGCGTTGAATCTAGTTTGTTCTTTTAGGACTCTCTCTGCTAGGTCTGGTGTAGCCCAGACTGTTTTCGTTGACTCTGTTCCAGGTCGATCAGGTGATTCTTTAAACTAGACTGGCTCCAGGTAGGTGGTTTTTATATTCTTTAGGCTGTCAATAGACCTTAGTAGTCGCAGAATGCTGCCCCTGTTAAGTGTATCGCCCGTCCCTTTGATATATACTCCGGGTGAAACATGATTGTTGTTGTTGCGCCTGAGAGCACTGTTGGTTGGTCCATGGTATTCTTTGTCGCTTTTGGGACCTCTGTTAATGATGATAGCCTCCGTGATGGTTTTGTCAGGCCGAGTAGCTGATTGTCGCTTGCTGAGACTTTCTCTATGCTTGAGGCTGTTGTTGTGATTATCTCTGCCCCTGTGCATATGCTACTCTGTGGGGCTATTTGTTTACCTGCTGAATCCATAGGATCTCTTGTAGATGATGTTGCTATACCTTGTGTTGCCTTATCGAGTGCCCAGTCCGTTATTGTTGTAATTGATGGTTCCCTTGTCGAGCGCCATCTTTTGTTCTCTGGTTTCTGCTCCGGACTGACAGTTGTGGATTTATTGAGAGATATTCGCTCTATCTTGTCTAGTGCTTTTTCCTTGATTGGCCTCTTATTTCATTCCAGGCCTGGGTCTGTCGCCTCTTCCTCCCTACTAGAGGAATCTTGTTGGTTGCCCATTGGTGCATTCAGGGGGCTATAAATTCCAACCCTGCTGTGTGACAGAGCCTGCGTTGGTTTATGATTTCGCCCTTCCTCCTTTATTCTCTCCACTGTTTGGAGGATAATTTTACGCCTTCGGTCGGAGCCTGTTTTTCCGGGAGTTTTCTGGATTGCGAGGTGTTGCTCGTTGGGGGTACTGTGGCTCCTTGGCTCAGTGAGCTGATGTTTGTCCCTGTTGCAATTTGCGGTGCCTGTGCCTGGGGTCCTGGGTTTTTACTTAGATTTATTGGTAACTGGACATAATATCGACTACATAATATCGAATGGACAAAATATCGACGGAAAAATATCGACAATACCAAAATATGGACTATAGGAATATCGTTGAACAAAATATCGACTGCAAAAATGACCCAAAAATATCGAATACAAAAATATCGACTCAAAAATATCGACTAGACAAAATATCGAAATATAGTGAAAGTAAAAAATATCGAAAAAATGTTAGAAAATATTGATTTAATAAAATATTATATATATAATATATATATAAATAGTACCTAATGTTTAGGAGCGGGTTGTGGGTTTATAGGGGAATAGGGTGGGAAGTAATTTAATAATAATTAATTAGTTAATATATGTTTTGTAATTGTTTTAATTAGATTTTAATTGGTAATTAAAAAATATTAATTAGTTAATTGTTTAATTGATTAATTAGCATATAAGTTAATTGATTAATTGATTAATTGATTATTAATATTTTTTTTTAATTATTTTGTATATTATTTTAATTGATATATTGGTTATTAAGTAATAATAATTAGTGATTTTTTGTATTAAGAATTAGTATATTATTGACATTTATTAATTGCTAACACATTAATTATAAATAGTTAATGATGTAATTAATATATTGCATATCATTTAAATACATTAATTGGTAATTATTTTTTAATAATGACTTAATTACATTAATTGTATACATTTAAATGTAATGTGTTAATTTATGTTGTAGTTAATTAATTAATTGGAATTAAACAATATTAATTAATCTACATTATTATTATTATAGGTAATGTGAAAATATATTTTATAATATTTTTTTACAATAAATATGTCTTTTTCATATATATATGTTTAATGTTGTGTTCATTATTATTTATAGTGTTCTGGCTTAGTTTCATAGTTTTTGTTATAGGTTAATTTTTTAGGGTTTTGGGTCTTTTTTCTAGTCGTGAGTAAAAGTGTATTTAGTGGGATTTGGGAAATTTTTACGTTTGTGGGTAAATGTGTATTTTTGAGTTTGAGGGTCAGTTTTCAGTTCTTGTGTAAAGGGGTATTTGTAGGGTTCAGGGTCAGTTTTCAGTTTGTTGGGAAAGGAGTATTTGTAGGGTTCAGGGTCAGTTTTCAGTTTGTGGGTAAAGGGGTATTTGTAGGGTTCAGGGTCAGTTTTCAGTTTGTTGGGAAAGGAGTGTTTGTAGGGTTCAGGGTCAGTTTTCAGTTTGTGGGTAAAGGGGTATTTGTAGGGTTCAGGGTCAGTTTTCAGTTTGTTGGGAAAGGAGTATTTGTAGGGTTCAGGGTCAGTTTTCTGTTTGTGGGTGTAGGGGTATTTGTAGGGTTCAGGGTCAGTTTTCAGTTTGTTGGGAAAGGAGTGTTTGTAGGGTTCAGGGTCAGTTTTCAGTTTGTGGGTGTAGGGGTATTTGTAGGGTTCAGGGTCAGTTTTCAGTTTGTGGGTAAAGGGGTATTTGTAGGGTTCAGGGTCAGTTTTCAGTTTGTTGGGAAAGGAGTATTTGTAGGGTTCAGGGTCAGTTTTCAGTTTGTGGGTGTAGGGGTATTTGTAGGGTTCAGGGTCAGTTTTCAGTTTGTGGGTAAAGGGGTATTTGTAGGGTTCAGGGTCAGTTTTCAGTTTGTTGGGAAAGGAGTATTTGTAGGGTTCAGGGTCAGTTTTCAGTTTGTGGGTAAAGGGGTATTTGTAGGGTTCAGGGTCAGTTTTCAGTTTGTGGGTAAAGGGGTATTTGTTGGGTTCAGGGTCAGTTTTCAGTTTGTGGGTAAAGGGGTATTTGTAGGGTTCAGGGTCAGTTTTCTGTTTGTTGGGAAAGGAGTATTTGTAGGGTTCAGGGTCAGTTTTCAGTTTGTGGGTGTAGGGGTATTTGTAGGGTTCAGGGTCAGTTTTCAGTTTGTTGGGAAAGGAGTATTTGTAGGGTTCAGGGTCAGTTTTCAGTTTGTGGGTGTAGGGGTATTTGTAGGGTTCAGGGTCAGTTTTCAGTTTGTGGGTAAAGGGGTATTTGTAGGGTTCAGGGTCAGTTTTCAGTTTGTGGGTGTAGGGGTATTTGTAGGGTTCAGGGTCAGTTTTCAGTCTGTTGATAAAGGGGTATTTGTAGGGTTCTGGGTCAGTTTTGGCCTTTAGGGTGAAGGGGTCTTTTTAGTGTTTTGGGACAGTTTTGGGTATTTTAGAGTGCTGATACTTTAAGTTAACAGTGATACATTAAATTTATTACACAAAAATAGCTATTATTATAACTTTACATTAGTACCCTTTATTTAGATCAAAACTATTTATGTATTAGCATGTTTTCAGACAGTAGCTAGAGTGGAGTTGGAATTCTATTTCTTAATTGGTTGGTGTACAGCACCATCAGTAATATTACCAACATTGGAGTTGGATTAATAAAAATACATTGGTTAGTCTCCACCACATTTTATGCTATTACCTTGAGTGTAGTAGGAATAGTACAATATTTTTTGTTAGTGTCCTGCAGCTTCTATGATTTGAGATTGACTGGAGTAGTAACAATATATATACAATTGGTCAGTGTGCAGCACATTTGTATACATTTGTTCATTACTGTAATTTACAAATAATAATTAATGCAACATAGATGTTTTCTAATAACTTTATTAAACAATTTTTCTTTTTTTTATTGTGTACTACAATAAAATCACAAACAAATATAACATCATATTTTTTGAAAATTTTATTATTCACACAATAACATCTTTACATTTATATACATGTGGTCAATGTAAAACATAATTTGGATTACTAGATTTTTTCAATAAATTTTACATATTCACATCAGTCACTTACAATTTAAACTATTTATATAGAAATATATTAAACAAAGATTTTTTATATATTTCTTATATTATTATTTAATAATGTTAATATTAAATATTAATATAATAAAATATATAATACATATTTCTTTTTAACAAGTAACATGAGTAATATTACATTTTTAGGATCAATTCAAATACAAAAAAATATTTTCTTGGTGTATATTTCACACAATGTTGTTTTTACATAAAACATATAAATCGATTTGGTTGTAAAGTTTATAATTGTATAGGGAAACAATATGTTTCATTATAATATCTGGTATTTATCAAATATTACTAAAGCAATTATATAATTTTGTTACACTTAGAAATAATTATATAACTTTTTTCACTAATTAATAAAAATAATAATTTTTTTATTAATTATTATTATTATTATTATTATTAATTAATAAACATAAACATTATTTTATTATTAACAAAAATATATACATTCACAGATAAAATAAAGACTTTTTTAAGGCCATTCTTTATAAACTAAATGGTTCTACTTGTTATATTAATAACAATAAATAAGTTATATTATTTATCATTATTAATTATTCCCATAAACATTTTTAATATTTTAGTAAAATTATACACAAAATTATTCATATAAATATACTGATTAACTAAATATTTACATCTTTTATTCAAAGTTTTATATAATTATTTAATATTATTAATATATAATACATATTATATATTAATTTATATTAAATATATATATTTTTTAAATAAAGGAAAATTGTCATGAGTATAGTGTATTAATTTGTTACATTATACATGTGTATGTATTATATATTTTACATTTAACATTGTTTATTCTATTATCCTTTTACACAAATGGGTTAAGGGGACTACTTTTTTACCGCGTAAGGTTATTGCGCTCCATTCAGGACTGGAGAAGTTCGCGGTTGGGAGTTGCTTCGCGTGGAGAGAGGTAAGGTTATTTTTAACTACAAATTATAAGTAAGTGGTCATGTTTGAGGGTATAATCAAACTCTGTAGTGTTTTTTGGTGTATGTATTAATAGTTTAATTTGCGTTTGGGTGAAAAGTTTCCGTTATAGATGTGTCGTGCTTTTTTTCCTTCAAGTCTAATTTTAAGTGTTCGGAAATGTCTTCTTACATGGTTAATGTTAATTGTTAGTATATTTACAAATGTGAAGGGGGTATTTGTGGGTGGCTTTCGTTATATATGTTATTTTACAGGTTTCTGTTCCTCGCACGAAAACTACATGGAAGGAAGCGTGTTTTTTAATGGAGAAACTAATGTTTAAGTTATTATGCTTACATTTTGACTTTTATCTCCTATTTTTCGTGTTTGCCAGGAGCGGTTTTTTCACTTTTTAAACCTTTTTCGGGTTTTTTGGAGGGTTTCGAATCGGATTGATACATTGATATGCGTAACCGTTTTTTAAAAATAGTGTGTATATAACTTTAAATCCTAACGTGTACACACTACTGTTTTCGGGATTTCCTGGAGCGTTTTTTTACGTTTTACAATTTATTTTCGGGTTTTTGAGGGTTTCCCACATTGGAATAGTAAGATATTGGATTGGATTGTATGGATTGTTTTTTCATTCATTGCGTCTCTCAAGTTCAAAAATTGTAAGTATTTATTTTACTATTTTGATTGGGTGGGAAATGTCGATTTCTAATGTTATGTGTATGTTATAAAAAATTATAAACATTGCATATTTGTTACGAATTTATTTACATAAATTTTCTAAGTTTGTCAAACAAATATGTTTTATTTATAATTTATTATATATGTTTATGACATGTGAATTTTATTAGTATTGTAAGAAGACATTCGTACATTTATTTGATATTTTTAAAGTAGACTTTTTGCTATTATTGCCAGGTATTCTAAACCTCTAGTTGTAGGGTATAATGTGACTTGACTTTGAAGTAGTCGGAACATTTGTTGGGTTTGTTTAGTGAGTTTGGGCCCTATTTGTGACACTGATTGTTCCATTCTTAGTTCCTGATAGCTTTGTTCTTTTTTCAAAGCTTCAAGAAGGTTGTGGAATGTGGGTTTGCCTCGGTTTGTAGTTGCTTGGAAAGCATTATGCCACCCTTCAACACTGTTGTTGGTTTTAGCCTCTTGGTTTAAAGTACTGAGATAGACATTCCACCAAGGGATTTGGAATTTGGGCTGGCGTCGATGTCCTGATCTGTGCAACCTTCCCACCCAAGTGTCTTCAAAATAGTCTAGCAATGGTGTTAACTTATCCTCATTCCTCTTATAGTATGCGCTATCAATTAATAAATTGTAATGTTCAGCAACATCTGTAACAGGGACGTAGGCCAGGGCTATTAACTTTTTAACTTGATAGGCAAAGGTGCTATCTGTAGAGTATAGTACACTTAAAGTAGATTTTTGGAGATGCCTCCATATACTCTGATTAAAATGATAATAGCAACCCTGGATTGCTGTGTGGGGAAATGTTCTCAAAATGCTATTTATCATAGCTAATTCGAAATCAATAATTATTTTTTCGGGAAAAAAATTATTGATTTCCGTTTTGAGAACATTTAAAATTTCGGTGTAGGTTGTTTGCTGTTTGTTGGGTAGCAAACAGTAAATGAAAGGTATGTTAGAATGATGGTATAAACCGTGGATGGAATACAGTTGGTAAAAAGGTTTTGGGCAGGGTTTAAAGGTTCCATCCATCATCCATTGGGGACACTGTTGGATTTTTCGTAAATTACTTGCAGTTGCAAACATAATTATTCGGTTTGTACTGCTTTCATTATCAAAAAAAATAAATTTATCTTTATTGTGTGTGATGGCCATTTCGGGTGAAATAATAATTTCTTCAAAACAAGTTGGGTTGGGTTGGGTAGTGCTAGTGAGTCGTTTGGTGCGTGCAATTGTGCACTTCAGGGAGTCAATAGAGGGTAGTTGCCCTGAAGCATGGGCAGGGATTTTTACCAGTTCTTCTTTAAGTATTTGTGTGGTGGGTTTGTCACTTTGTGTGCTAGCACTTTTAATACTCTCTAAGGCATCTCTAATTTCAATTTCGGTGACATTTGGGGGATGATTATGTTCTCTAGTAAATAGCACATTACTTTCCTCTGTAGTGGCCCTCCCATAACATTTGTTGGAGTAATATTTTGTACACTTCCAAAAAACCTTTCTGCCACTTTGTCTCTCCTGATTATACACATAACCCATGTAGCATAATAGTAATTTGTTTTTCTGAGACATGACAAATTCTGCACCTTCAGTCATTTTGATTTACTTGTTCTAGGAAAGAGTAGAAAGAAACAAAATCAGTACACTTTTTTTTACTTATGTGGTGCTAACATCATTAGTGATGCATTTATACTTACAGTTAATCAAAGTAGTAGTCACAGAAGCAGAAATGTCTTTTCAATGATGTTCTTGTATGTATGTCTTTATTTGCTGTTGGTATGAAAATATTGAAAAACAACATTAATGTTTCTATATAACAAACTTATTTCCTACTCAAAAGCAGTTGTCATTTTTGTTTACTAGTACATTTGATGTAAACATTACATATACTTACTTGTTTAAATAGTAGAATAGTAGTAATTGCTGGAGTTCATCAATTTAGTACAGGTATGATCTGTAGAGTAGATAGAAGAAATAAAAGCAAAATATTATAATTTTAATACTGAACTGTTTGGAAATGTAACAGATTTAAACGTATACTAACTTCTAAATATGTCGTTTTCTTTGTTGTAGGTAGAATAGCTGTATGATGTATTCAGAATATCTGTAGAGGAAATATAAAATAGATAAGATGTTGTTAAGAACATAGTCTGTGTTTTTTTTTGCCGTTTTAGAAAAATGATAAATATACTTACATTTTATACAAGGCTATTCTTCTATATTGGTATATTTTGTGTAGGATGTTTTCATATGAGATGTAGAATAGATGTATGATGTTTTCTGAATATCTGTAGAGGCAATTCAAAATAAATAACATGGTGTTAAGAATATAGTTAGCGTTTTTTGTGCCCACATTGTAGCTAATAACAATTACACTTACATTTTTCTGAAGGGTATTCTTGTGTTTTGCTATAGTTGATCTTGGATCTTTCAAATGATCTATAGGGAAGATGTAAAAAGCAAGATATGTTGTTTAAAAATGTGCATTAATGAAATTGGCCGTTTTATAACAAACACATCTATACTTACATGTGTAATTAGGGTAGTTTTATCGTTTTTGCTGTAGAAATAGCACAATTTCAGTATATCTGTAAATATAATGGTAATGAAAAATAAATACTCTTGTAAATTAGTGTTTAAAAAAAGCAGTTGGTGTGTAACAGAAAATTATTATATACTTACTATCTGAATTTGTACATGAAGAAATATGACCATGTAATAGGATTTGTGTTGGAGTAGTTTCTATCAGAAAAGTAGGAAGACATGAAAATAAAATAAGTGTAAGACTTAGGAGATGTAAGGAAAATAGTTCACTTGTAATTTATTTTTCTACAAAAATGTTGTGTTACTTACTTGATTAATTAGCTAGTAAGCTGGATCTTTAAAGATGTTTATTCTGCAACAAAATCTTCAAAGTGTTGGCATCTACTTTCCACAGAGGTAGCAGCAACAAATGGTAGAATGAATGTAGCCCTTTTATAGTATATGTGTTATGTGTGCTTTGATTTGATTGGTTGTAGGATGTAAGGAAGCATAGTATAGGCTAGTTTGAATTTTTTTAAGTTAATTGGAGTGCTTGTTGATGTGAGAATGGTGGTATGTGGTTATTCCCGCATTAAAGCAGGTTCGTGTTTAAATGAAATATATATATATGTGAAAATAAGTAATGAAAATGTTAGTTAAATGCAAAGATTAATAGAAAAAGATAAAATGCATGTAATAGAATGTATAGCAAATGTGGATTAATAGTAATTTTATGTAAGAAACCGGTATGATATGTGAAACGTTTTTTTTAGTGAGAAATGACTTTTATTGATGATAAAGATGGTATTTTAGAAAGAAAAGTGTGCAAATATGAACTCGATATTTTTTTTTTAACGATATTGTGGTAGTCTATATTTTTGTAGTCGATATTTTTGTAGTGTTAGGGCTAATTTCATGGCCAACGATATAATTGTAGTCGATATTTGTTTAAGCGATATTTATGTACTCGATATAGTTACTACTCGATATTTTGTACTCGATATTTTTGTAGTTTGTGTAATAAGTATAGTAAGTCGATATTTTTGTCGTCGATAATTTGTCAACGATATTTTGGTAAGTCGATAATGTGTCCGTCGATAATATTTCAGTGATCCAGATTTATTGTTAGTTGAGCCAAGCCCAAAGCTGGTTTGACTGGGACTGCCTTCCTTATGTCAGCGAGGAGGCTATCCTTTGCTGATGGTAATGTCGCTAGCTTGACCACAATTGTTATGCAGGTGCAGCTAGCCTGGGTAAGTTGTGTCTCTGACTGAGCCCTTTTGATCAGATTGTTAAGGTCTACCAGCATATCGTCTATATTAGCAACGAAGATGGAAAGCGAGTTGAGAACTGACAACTGTAGGTCCATCTTGTCTGATTGTTATTGCACTGCATTCACTGACATTTGCATTGTGTGCAGCAGGGTGGACCAGATGTCCTCTTTGTGTTGCGAATTGTCTCTTTCAATGTTGGGTTTCGGGGAGCTGTTGTCCCTTCCTTCTGGGTCACCTCCAGGGGCAGTGGAATATGACCCGACCAGTTCCTCCCATTCTTCCGGTGTGAGGTATGATGACTCTGGTTTGGTTTCTTGAGATGTTAGAGATCGTGTTGGAGCCTGTTGTGTATTACTATTGGGTTGAACTAGGGAGATACAGAGACCGTGTTGAGTTTTTAATTGTCCCGAGATTAGTTGAGCGGGGTCATCTTGTGCTGGTAAGTGGAGTGTAGATGGAACTTTCCCGGCTTCAATGTTTGTTGTCATATTGTGGAAGTCTTTGCTGTCTATTTTGCCCACATTGGCAGTGCTCACCTCCTTGTGCTCACCAGTCCCAAGTCTCTCAAGTGTCTCAGATGACGCCTGGTCAAGAGTGCCCGCGGAGAAAGGATTTTCCTTATGGATATTTTCTACTTTGGCCTTTGGCCTTTGGCAAAGTATTGGGACGCTGTAAGGATCCAGGGAGAGCTATGCTATACTTTTGTTCTTCCAAATCTTCCTCCTCTTCTCCCAATTGATGTGTTGGCATTTTATCCAAGGATCCATCCATGGCATGCTTGTGGGGAGTGCAATTGTTGGAGCTTTCCCTTTTTTCTTTCTTCTTTACTTCTGTTCCCCCCTCTCTAGTTGTTGCTCCGCGGCTCACTGCCAGTCAGAGCGTGCCATGCCTACTCATTATCTGTCGCAGTGTTTATGGGCGGGTCTACCTCCCATTGCCTCAAGTCATCTTGTCTTAGATGTTTGTTTATCTTGATTCCTTGGGACTTTGCCTCTTTGTATGCCTCTGTCACGTCTGTTCCCTCTACAGGGCTTTCATCGCCGCTGCTCTGGCTTTTTCTGGAGACTGATAAGCCCCTGCAGTCCGGTTCCTGGTGCTGCTGTTGTGCCATCTGATGTTCCGTTTGGTGAGCCTTGATAGGTTGGAGTGGATCGGGGAGATTAGTTACTTTTCTACTATTTAAGCACAGTACCATCCCAGCGTCCTTCATAAATGAGAATTTGGTGTATATTTTTGGTTGGTAAGTTGACTTGGGCAAGTTAGGCTCACCACTTAAACTACTAGCCATGCCGTTTGGTGAGGGCTGTGGGCTAGCGTAGCGATAACTGGTGAAATCAGATTGGATGCCTCGTCTTCGTCTTTAGCACATACAGTAGTTTCGGCACATCCGTTTTTTTGTGTCTGCTTGGTTGTCCTCCTCGTACTTTTGGCAGGGTTTATTGCTGCCTGCTGCCTCATCTTCCCGGACTGATTAAGTTGAGTTGGGTGTCTTGGCTGTATTTAGCTGCTGTGACTGCCATTTGTCTCATATAGCGCTTTCTAAGGTTAATGTTCCTTTTTTGTTTTTCAAACCTTGGTTATTGCAGAGCTATTGCCTGCCTTGGTGTCATTCTCCAGCTTTCACAATCTTTTTTGCTGTCCTTTGTTATCCTTTGACGTCCTCTTTGATTACAGAGGGAAATTTTCTTTTTTAAATTTCCTTTTTTTAACCACCGTTTCTTTTTTCTTTTCTTGTATCCAGAGGAGTCCAGGAAAGCTTATTTTTTTTTCTTTTTTTCTCCCTTTTCCTACTCCTTTGCTGCCGCCAAAATGAGATGAGTAAGGCAGACTGTGTTCACCAGCTCTCTGCTTTCTGTAGGCCACTCACAGAGCAAAGCTGGAATGGCGAGGTGAGGCCAGTGTATCTTCTACCAGCATGGGCATGGGCTGGCTGATCTTAATGACCATAAAGGCTGCACTGTACCAGCCCTGATGCTGCAGCTACTGCCAACTGCTACTGCACCCCTCTAGCTCCACTGCCAACTCTACTGCCAGACACTGCTAATCCCCCTCTGACACCACCCCCAGACTCCTCCAGGCCCCAGGCTCTCAGGCACCACAATAGGCAAGAGCAGGCCAGAGTCTGAGACATAGAGATAGGAGATATGGGGTAATAAGGGGGGAGACAGGGGACAAGCAAGTGGCAAATGGAGCAGATTGGACTAGAGGGCAGTGGTGGGCAGAACTGGTGTAGAGCACCATGCAATTGAGGAGTTGAGAATCGTCGCAATCTGCAGCCACGCCAGCCACGCCAATCAGCTGTGCCTCGCCTACACCCCCGTACCCTCCGCCACACCCCTGCAACCGCAAACCACACTGCAGCCCTTTGGTTGCTGGTTATAATCTTACCGTGGCAAAAGGGGTGGGGTGGGGGGGCGGTAGCGGTGGTGATGCAGTGGCCGGCTCAGTTACAGTGTGCAGGCAGCAGTAGTGGACGTCAACGGCGGCAGCGAATGGCAGACTCAAGCGCTTAGGCCTCCTGGGCTCGACGGCCGAACGCTGCAGGAATTCAGCCACAAGAAACTCCAAGCAAGGCCCAAGCACCAGACTCCAAGCCCGGCTCTCGATACGGGAACAGCTGACAGCTGCGGATGCGTCACCGGAAGCAGGTAGAGCAATTAGACAAATCCGGGACTGGTTGTGCACCACTTGAAGGGTAAGCCTTACTTCAGGCAGGATCCAGGTGCAGAGTTCAAGTTGTTGGAGCTTTTTATGTTCCTGTAGCTCAGAACAGGAAACAGCCAACTATCCCTTGTTGTCACTCTGGTAGTCCTGGGTTCAAGAAACAAGGCAGTCCTCAAGTAACAGGGCAGTCCTCTAAGGTTCAAGGCAGGCTTCAAGCAGCAGGGCAGTCCTCTGGAAGCAGCAGGGCAATCCTCTGAAATACAAAGCAGATCTCAAGCAGCAGGGCAGTTCTCTGAAGTGCAAGGAAGGCCTTCTGAATGTCTTTCGCAGGTCCAGAAGTGAAGTGAAGAGTGGGCCTGAGGGTCCTGTTTGTATAGCTGGTGTCAGCTTTGAAGTGGAAGAAACCTCTAGAGTTTCCCCCCCAAAATGGCTCTGGAAATTCCTCACTCCCTGCCTAGGCTTCTTGGGATCTGGGGTGACAAAAGACTATTGTGAAGTTATTTGTGAGTGTGCTGAGGCATCTCCTTTGAAATGTAAGTGAGGCAGGGAATAGCTTCACTGCTCCCATCCTGGCAGCATGGCCCATCCTGCCAACATCCAGTCCCCCTTTGTCTCAGTGTCTGGGAGGAATACACAGTGGCCAACTGCTACTCTAATCACAGTCAATTGACCCAGAACATGGGCTGCAGGCACCAAATGATTAGGGCATGAAATGCCAACGTTCAAACAATGGCATTTCAGAACTGTGACTTTAACAAACAACTTTACCATTAAAGAGGATTTTAAATTACACTTCTTATGGACCAAACATGACATTTCAAAAGTCATCACCTATTAAATGTAATGAGATGATCTAATGTTACGCTATGGGACAGGTAGTCTTTACATTACTAAAAATGTAGGAGTTTTGCTACTACCAGGATATGTAACCCTTAAAAGGCACATGTCCAACGTTCTATATAGAATGCACTGTATTAAAAAGGGAGATGTATGCATGTAAAAAGGGTTATTTTGGCATGTTGAACTGGAAGTTCAAAACTGCACACAGGCCGCATTGGCAGGTAGAGACATGTTTGAAAGGCCTACTTAAGTGGGTGGAAAAATACATGCTGCAGGTCCACTGGTAGCATTTAATTCACAGGCCATGGGTGCATGTTGTACCACTTTACTAGGGACTTATGAGTAAATTAAATGTGCCAAACAGGTGTATGTCAATTGTAATGTGTTTTAAGGAGTGAGAATAAACACTTCAGCACTGGTTAGCAGTTCTAAAGTGCGCAGAGTACTAAAGCCAGCCAAAAACAAATTTCAGCAGAAACAGGAGGGGAGTAGGCATATAGGTTTAAGAGAAGACCACACTAAGGCTTACATGTCTAACAAGTAGATTAACTCAAAATTCTTCAGAAATTTTACATTGCCCCATCTCACTGCTACCTTTCCCCTCAAAGGTCCTTGAAAAGGCCATCAATCAGCAGCTCACCCAACACCTGGAGAAAAACAACCTCTTTGATGCCTTCCAATCAGGTTTTCGCACCAACCACAGCACAGAGACTGGCCTGATCGCTGCCACTAACAACATCCACACTCTCCTCAGTAGAAGAGAATTGGCAGACCTGATCCTCATCGACCTCACCTCAGAATTCAACACAGTATCCCACTGCACACTTATCAAGAGACTGCACCACATTGGGATCCAGAGAGACCCCCCAGGTGGATCACATCATTCCTCATAGGATGAACACAGAGAATCCACCACCCCCTTTGCTACTGCACCCAAAGATCATCCATTAGCCCCACCGTCTTCAACACCTACATCACACCTCTAGCTGACATTGTCAGAACCCACAACTTCAAAATTATATCCTATGCCAAGGACACCCAGCTCATCCTCTCACTCTCAGCACACTCCACCACCACGAAGACCAGCTTCCACAAATGCTAGAAGAACATCACTGACTGGATGAAGACCAACTGCCTAAAGCTCAACACTGACAAAATCGAACTGCTGATTTTTGGCAACAACTCCTCGCCTTTGAACAGCACATGGTGGCCTGCCAAACTTGGACTCACTCCCACACTGAAAGACCATGTCCACAACCTTGGCATCACCCTGGACAGCAAGCTCACCATGAAGCATCAGGTCAACGTAGTCTACTCTACTAGCTTTCACACTTTCCACATGCTCCAAAGAATCTTCAAGTGACTCCCCATCGACACAAAGAAAACTGTCACTGAAGCCGGCTGGAACACGGCAATGCACAGTATGCATGAACCACCACTGAACTTATGAAAAACTGCAGACGATACAGAACTCAGAGGCCAGACTCATCCTCAATCTGTCCAATGGACCTGCATCACTACACACATCTCAGAAAGCTCCACTGGCTCCCCAACCAGAAAATATGCAAATTCAAGGTAGTGACACATGCCTACAAACACCTCCAAAACATAGGATCAGCATACATCAACCACCACCTGAAGCATCCATCCAGAGATTTTTGCTCCACCACCCTTGCCCTCACAGAGACACCACACGTCCGTCAAACCTGAAGTGAAGGCCGTTCCTTCTCCTATCTCGCCTCCAAGTCTTGGAACAGCCACCCATCCACCTCCAGATATTACCCTCACTAGTGGAATTGAGGAACAAACTCAAGACCTGGCTGTTTGATTGAACCCTGCAATCTAGCACCTCTATAACCTCATAGGTGATAAGTAGCGCTATACAAATATTGATTGATTGAATAATTGCTAGGCCATATGCACACTGCTCTCTGCCCCACCCCCACACTTTAAGTCAATGTTGCAAAGTGGCCTTCTTCAGCTTATTATATAGCAACACCAGTTGACCTTGCATAAACATCAAAAAAGAACCTTTAACACTTTGCCCCCTTGAACAAGCAAGACATTTGTTGAACGACTCAAATTATTCAAGGTAAAACAATGATACAACTCAATTATACCCATTAAAAGAATCATCCAAAAAACCCTGAGGTCTGATCCCACCTGAGAAAAATGTAGAATGATAACACATAGATAGAGTCCAATCCCCCTTAATTATTAAGCTCCCAAACACAGCTGGACAGGAAAAAGTCAGGTAATAACTGCCAATGTATCAAAGTTATACAAACCCCGCATTCTTCCAGCAAGTGATACATTTCTACACAGTGCTGCTACCTGTAGTACTCATTGGAATTTCCGTTGGATGAGCCTTGCTGTGGAGCAATTGTTCACTGTACGTTGTTTGGGAATTATGCTGAATTGTGCACATCAAGTGGGAATTTACACAGTTATTATTTTTCACATATTTGCAGCTTTGGGCACGGAGAGATTAAGTGGTTTGCCCAGAATTGTACCATGTTTGGTCATGTGTCCAAGCTGAGATTTAAAGTCAGGTCCCTATGTTCCAACGTCGGCAGCTTTGCAACTAGCTCACATGTCCTTCACTACTCAGCACCATTCCTTGGATCAAATAGCTTTCCTCAGGCAACAGCAATTTTCATGACTCCAGCGAATTCAACCATTTGCTGGAGGTAACTCTATGGGCAACAACAAGAATTCACCAATTTGACCATTATAATAAAATATACCAATGGTTTCCCCTCTCCTCATCAGCAGTCAAATCATCATCATCATCTTAATCTAAGCTTGTCTATCACAAAACACAATTCACACTACTTGAAAAGAAATCAGGGCACAAATACATTTTCCAATTTTCTATTACGCGAATCTAAAATATCTATTGGTTTCGTATGCATTTTAGATGCCCTAGCTAAAGAGTTGATTTGCATCTTAATAGTGTTTGCTCTATTATTAAATGCAAAAACATTGACCTCCTAAACAAGGTAGCCAAATATAAGTTGGTAGGGTGTATTTCTAGCCTGGATCCATACTTTGTACGCTTCTTCTCCACAAAATATGCTCTCATTGTAAAAAAATAACTTCTTGTTATAGTCATTCTACAAAGATTTACAAATATCAAAACAGTAGGCCGTATGTTATAGGGATATCATCGAATACTCAGGATGCCTTGTATGAAAGATAAATATATATTTTTTGTAGTAGCAGATTAACTTCCTGATTAATTAAGCTTTCCAATGGTTTAGAAATAATAATTATAATACGTGTCATTTCATATTCATCAGCAAGTTCTGTGGTGATCATATTGCACGCAATACTTGAACTGAATGACAAAGAAATAAACTTGGATCCATGGCAGGGATCCGCCTTGTCCTATGAAATGAAATGAAATGAAATGAAATTTGGGTTTTCTATAGCGCATGGCTGCCCGTGAGCGTCCCAGCCAACATTCAATAACAAGCTTTGGTGCTTCTCCTTTTTTGTTGATGTAAATATTGCATCATAAATTGGAACTCTGCCGCAAACAAATATCAATGGGTACAGGGAAAACATTTATGAAAGTAGTTAATGAGAGGCAACTGGGCATTTTAACCTACAATTCTTTACAATATCATTATTTCAATCATAAACTATTTAGCAAATTCCTGCATCCACAGGTCCACAAACTGGAAACTGATTTAACAGCCCTCTTACTAGAACTACCTTCCCTACTGCTAAACAATGGCACAAAGGAGCAGATAAATTATCTGTGGATTTGATTCCCATGCAAAACAGGCTAGAATAATATCTCTTGTTTTTTGTTTTGTTTTTTGAAAACCTTTATTATGTAAAGAAAGAGACAGTTACAGACCTACAACCACGGAGGCTGGTCAGTCGCACACAACAATATCCACAGCAAAGTACACAGCTCTTCAGCCGACAACCCGGGGGTCCGGCAGCAATATCTCGTGATCTTGTAAACGCATGTGGTATAAATAGGATTAGTGAAAGGTTTTACATTTTATATTTTATATAAATAAACAACAAACAAAACACAAAGAAGATCGAGGCATTACTGTGTGATAGAATGGCTGTCCCTTATGGCATTGGGAGACTGATGGAAGACATGCTACAGTAAAAAAGGGAGGAGAAATCCTGGGGAGGGTAGGGGGGGGGACCCAGGGGCAAAACAATGCAGTGCAGTCAACGAAAGCTAAGTAGTGGGAACGCACAGTCAAGGGAGAAGAAGAGGATCTGGAATGTCAGTGAATGGGGGGGTGCAAATCTCTCCACGATACGCGTTCCATTGACCCCAGATCCTACCCCATTTCTTAGGTCTGCCACGGGAGACATATACAGTTTTTTCCCTGAACATGGACCAATCCATGTGTTCTTTCCACGCTAGGAGTGATGGCGGCCTCTGAGAACGCCACAACTGGGCTATATCTCGTTTAGCAACCATATTACCCAATGTGACCCATTGAGTTTGAGCAACAGTACAGACATTCGGCTCCCAAACATTCAACAGACAGCGTCTAGCCTCAGGCAACAACACAACACCCGTCACCTCACCCATAACCGCATGCACACGGCGCCAAAACGTCACCACCTCCGGACATTCCCAGAGGATATGCAAAAATTTACCCAACATACCACATCCACGCCTATACAACCCATCCACAGAGAAACCCATATGTACCAGTCGTGGGCCCGTGACATACACCCGATGCAATATTTTAAGTTGCACCAGCCTAAGACGCGCCGGAATCGCAACCTCTTTGGGGGAAGATATCGCCGCCTGCCAGTCTTCATCATCCAGTTCTAGCCCGTTACTGGTCCAAGCATTCCGCAATTGTAGATGGAGATCCGAGCGATCGTTGATCAGCTTCTTATAGATAAGAGATATAGTGCTGTCGGGGACGTATCCGTCAAGCACTCTATCTTCAAGAGGAGAGGACTCCGGGATCGTAGTACCAGCCGGGAAAGCCGAATTAAGCGCATGGCTGACTTGAAGGTACCGGTAATATTCCTTGTCACTTAGTTCATATTCCCGCTGGAGCACCTCAAAGGTCTTAACTTTGCCTTTGGCCCAAAGGTCGCCCACCCTGCTGATACCAATGAGATCCCATCTGTCAAACCCCTTCGACGTCCACAGGCCACCCAGCGCTTCCGCGGCGTACAATGGGGTCGATTTCGTCAGTTTATCTGTCCATCCCGTGGCGGCGGTCGCACTTCCCCAGACTCGCACCGCAACTGAAGTAGGGCCCGTGAGATACTTCCGGTCGGCTCTAGAATAGAGCACTCGATTATAATCCCCCCGGGCAGTTGCCATCTGTCCATCTCAAACGCGGGGTTTGGGACAGGGCCATACATAGCGTGGTTCACAGCACTCAACTGGGAGGCCCAGTAATAGCGCTTGATGTCGGGCAACGCGATACATCCATCATACCATGGCAAAGTCAATTTCGCCAATGCGATACGCGGTCGCCCACCCCACATCAACTTCCTCTGCAAGCCTTCGATCTCTCGAAAATAGCTAGCAGGTACCAAATCAAGTGTGTTTTGAATGGCGTACAGGAAGCGGGGGAGAGACATCATTTTGAACAGGGCCGCCCTTCCCAAAGGGGAAAGTGGCAAGCCACACCACACTGCAACATCCGACCGAAGCCGGGAGAGCGGAGGCAACAAATTCCGCTCGTAGCGGGCTTTGGGGTCCAGTGAAATGTAGACCCCCAAGTATTTAAAGCCAACTCTAGAAACCGGTATCGGACAAACGCGCGGAAGAAGAAGCACACCGTCCATGAGTGGATAAATACAGGACTTGGCCCAATTAATGACCAAACCAGAATTCCTTCCAAAGGAGCGTAACACATCAAACAGGACACCCAACGACTTACGAGGAGAGGTAAGATACAAGAAGATATCATCAGCATGGAGCGATATCCGATCCTCGAAGTCAGGCGACCATCGGATGCCCTTATGCGATGGTTCCCAACGTAGCCATGCAGCCAGGGGCTCAAGGGTAAGCGCAAAGAGGAGCAGTGACAAGGGGCACCCTTGTCTCGTTCCGCGTCCGAGGGTGAAGGGCTCCGAAGCCCTGCCATTAACCACCACCTGTGCCAGCGGCTGCTCATACAAAAGCCTAATCCACCCAATGAATTTAGGGCCGAAACCAAACTTAGCAAGGGCAGCCCACAAATATGGCCACTCCACCGTGTCAAAGGCCATCGAGGCATCCAGGGAAACCAAGATGGCCGGCTCACCAAGAGACCCCGCCCTTGCTAAGACGCCGTGGAGGCGACGTAGATTGAGCGGGGTATTACGGTGGGGTATAAATCAAGACTGGTCCGGATGGATCAAGTCTGCAATCACCGTAATCAGCCGATTTGCCAAACGTTTGGCAAGAATTTTGGGCTTAACATTCAAGAGCAAAATTGGCCTATACGACAAGCAATGATCACGGGGCTTGCCATCTTTATAAATGACCACAATAGATGCTAATCTCTGATCCCGAGGAAGAGATCCAAGATCTCGCGAGGATAGGAACATCCGACGAAGATACGGCGCCATTTTGTCAGGGCATAGTTTGTATAATTCCACCGGTATCCCATTCGGGCCCGAGGCCTTCCCGGATCGAAGTGAACGGATAGCGAGCGCTACTTCATCGGTGGAAAAATCTGCCTCCATAAGCTCCTTGTCCGAATCCGACAGGCTAGGCAGGGCGATATCCCGAAGCAATAAATGCGAGTCCTCCTCCGGCCTATCAGAGACCGGCGCATACACCGCCTGGAAGTGCTGGGAAGTGCTGGGCAAAAACTCGGACTATATCAATCGGGTCCACGACACGCGTACCATCCATCCGTTCAACAACAGGCACTACCCGGTTCAATCTATCTTTTTTGTCCAACCATGCAATCAATTTTCCCGCCTTATCACCCACATCATACAAACGCCCCTGTTGCTCACGGTGCATCGCCTTGGCCGCATCAGTGACCAGCGCCTTGTAGTCAGATTGTTTCAAGGCCAATGAATGCACCAACTCCGGAGTGACCCCGGACTCCATCTGCCTTTCTAAGTCAGTGATTTCATTTTCCAGATCCAGCACCGCAGCATTCTTACGCCTCTTTTCGCTGGCAATGAGGGACAGGACTTGACCACGGATCACTGGTTTATAGGCCTCCTACAATGTAACAGGGGAGGACACCGATCCCTCATTCTCAGTGAAGTAGTAGTCCATACACTTCACCACCTCCGACCTGATCTTAGGATTACGAAGGTGCCAGGGGTTGATCGGAGCGATCCGGCCCTCGGCACCCAACTGTATGTCGACTGTAAGCCAAAGCGGAGAGTGATCGGAGATCCCCCTGGCCAAATGCCTAATTTATCGTACCGAGACCATCTGTGCCGCTGGTAAGAGAATATAGTCCAATCTTGATAGACTCCCATGGGCTCCCGAGTAGAAAGTATATTGGAGCTGTCCAGGGTGCAGTTGCCTCCAACAATCGACTAGACCAAGCGTGCCCAGGAGCTTCCCGAGCCAAAGCTGTGCCGCAGGCAGGGCTCTTGGGGGGCTACGGTCTTCATCCCCACTAACTACAGAATTTAAATCGCCACCCACTACCAGTATGCCGCCAGGAAGCCACAGGATCACATCACCCAAAGTAGCAAATGTGGTGGCCTGCAGACCAGGGGGGACATATACAGACAAAATGGAAATTGTTTTCCCTTCCCACCGACCCGTAATAGCCGCATAGCGGCCCCTGTCGTCTAACACTACGTCATCTATCTCCAGAGGGAGGGAAGTTCTTACCAGGACCCCCACCCCTCTCGACCCGGAGGTAAACCCTGAATGGGCCACCAGACGGAAGCCCCGTCTATTCAGTGCATGGCACGTATTGCCGACCAAGTGCGTCTCCTGGAGTAGAATCACATCTGGGGCACAGCGTTTCAAATATTGCAATACAATTCCCCGCTTTATCCTATCACCAAGACAGTTAACGTTCCAACTCAGCACCCTAAGCTCCCCCCACCCCATCCCCGCACTGGGCATCCAGCCCCCCTCGCCCGGGAACTAGCACACAGGATAAAAGACAGAACATAGCGCAGCCTCGAACAAAACAAAAAGAAAAAGACCCCCCACCACCCCCAAGGAACCCCGAAAAACACGCCCCCCCACCCTGCGTTAGACCAAAAAACCACCCCAACTTGCAGTGTGCCTGTCGCCCCATTAAACTAACCTACAAGAAGAGAGAAAAAGTCCCCAGAGGAGGAAGAGGAGGCCCGATTCCCCCCACCCCGGGTATCTACAATATAAAGCAAGTCTATTATAAAGCCACTGCTAGAAGTCCATGGTAACCGGCTCGCCGATGCAGACTCACTACTCCTGTTCAGCCAGGCCCCCCTCGGCACCTCTCGAGCTCTCGCTGCTGGTACGGTTTGATGGCAATGTGTCCAACCAGTCACTGACCACCTCCTCATATTCGATCCTCAGTCGGGCTGGATAAAGCATGGCATACTTCAGTCCCATATCCCTAAGCCGTCTCTTCACGCCGGTGAAACCCATGCATTGTTTCTGCACCGCCTGGGTGAAGTCTGGGTAGAAACTAACTGAGGCATTGTCATATTTAGTAGGACCCATAGTACGTGAGGCTTGCAGGATAGTGTCCCGGTCACGAAAATTAAAGATCCTGGCGATGATAGGCCTTGGTGCGGCCCCCAGCTTGGGCTTCCCACCGGGAACTCTATGTGCTCGCTCCACGGTAAAAAGGATGCTAAGGCCCTTAGTTACCAGATGTTTCAGGACCAAATCTTCCACCAGAAGGTCCGTGGATACATCCGCAGAGTTCTCCGGAACCCCCACGATGCGGACGTTATTGCGCCTGGCCCGGCTCTCGAAATCCTCCAGCCGGCGGGCAAACTGGTCATTGGAGGTACGGAGAGTGCGAACCTCAGCCTGGAGGTCCGAGACCTCTGTAGTCAAGCTTGCAGTTTTAATGTCCAGGGACTTGACCCGTTCATTCATCTTACCCAGGTCCGCCCTAATGAGGTTAACCTCGATCGCCACCGTGTCAATCTTCGCAGCGAGAGTTTCGTATTGTTGGCCCATAGCCGTCCGGACACTGGTGATGGCGCCCATGATGTCCTTCAATGTCGGCTCCTCCGTTGAAGGAGTACCATCTCCTGTCCCCTCGAGAGCCTTGCTCGCTCCACCTGGGGACCCCTTCGGGCGAGTGTAGCGCTCTATGGTTTGAGTTTGAATAACACCACCACGATGCGTGCCCTTGGTATTCCGCTTCTCGGCGTCTGCTTTGCCCGCCATAGTGGGCAACGAACTCCCACGGAGCCGGTGGGATCTGGGAAAAATGATCCCACTCTCGATGGTCCTCAAGGGCAAAAAAGGCTAAGATCCAAAGTTAGCGTAGGATTCGTCGCAGGAACGAGAAGTCGAGTGGGGCAGCCGTAGAGCGCCGTCAACAAAGATCCAAAGCGAAACCGAAAGTACCACAGGGGTTGTGGGCGTGTCACACTGGCCATTGTTGTTGAATTGCCACCTGGGTACCTCGGGGACTCAAGCCCGGGGATGGTCTACAATGTAGGCCGCAAACTTCAGGATGCAGCAAGTCCGGTTCTCGGCGTCCGATTTGATTTCGGAAAAAAGTTTTCAGAATCAGCAGGGCATAAGCAAGAAATACCCGTCGTTCAAATCAGGATTTGTGGCAGGATAGATGCGGGAGGCGAAGAGGATCTCAGGAGCCCTTTGCTCACGCGGCCATCTTGGAACCTCGCTAAGCTCCTCCTATCTCTTGTTTTTTAATGAGATCTGGAAATGAGGTCTGGCAGATCTCAATGATTTTGTTTCAGATTTTAGCCCAATCCTCGTCGAGTGTGATTTTCTTAGCTCTTCGTTTCTCACACAGTCCCCAAGTCTTCTATCCATCTATTGTAAATCATGGGGCTATGGCCTCAATTTGAGTCCGTAAATTTATGTTGCAGGGAAACAATTGTCAACATGTCCATACATAGTTGAAGTCGTTTTGGAAACGTGAACTGAATCAAGAACATACTTGAAGATCTTCGAAGTGAGATTTGAATTGCAATTGCAAAACCTCAAACAATGTTATGTAAAGGCATATCCATTATCCACATGACTTGGAAAAAAGATTATGGGTCTGATTCCCAAAGATTTTGTTATGGCTTACTGTTCTAGTACTCCTGGTTTAGATTTGAAGAGTAAAACAAGAGTACACATAGGCAAGTCACAACTACTCACAGCAAAGTCATTGTGTATAGAGACCAATGATTTTAGAGTTTCACACGATAGGCCTATTTGTCTGAAAGGGTATGTGACAAAAGGGTGATGCTCAGAAATGTGACTATTGAGAGAATGGTAGAGTCAAACATACTCAAGAAACATCAACAGCATTGGAAGGATTACCCTGAATTCCATGAACGTTCTCCTAGTTTCACACCCCTGTTCTATATAGGAATCATTAAAAGTAAGACCTTAGTAAAGACAGGATATATGTCCATTCAATGTGCGGATACCAATGTACACTGATGTAATATGAAAGTAATGCAGTCAAGCCAAATGTATTCTAACACAATTTATTTTTGTATATTGAAAATGCCAATAAAAATAAGTTTTTTAAAAAAAAGAAACAGCATTGGAAGGAAGGCTTGCTTGTTCTCAATCATATTTTTCAAAGATGTGATGATGGTTACACACAAGAAGACTATTTATTCTATGAGGGGTGTCATAGACAAACAGACACATAATGAAGCAGAAATGTTCAGAATTGTGAGATCACAACAAGTGCAATGTGGTCCTCCACTGATGCTCAGATGTACCATCAAATCAGTTGGGAATGGGAAAACACAAACTCACCACAACCAGGAAACTTGTATATGCCTGGATGGCTATCATTTCATTTTCATGATATAAAATAAGGACTCACATACTGGACTTTTTATAAGCATTTCTTGGGAATTTAGTATAGACTAGCTTGACAAATTGAATGAATTTGGAAGAATAATATTTTTGATTAGACTTAGCTGCCTTTAGTACATTTAGGTATTTGACATACCACTTAATTAGTAAGCCAATTGTTTTATTCAAGAGGGGTTCATCGTTTACAATCCACACCTCAGCTCGACTTGTGTAAAGTTGAACTCATGTTATGAAGTTTCCTCACCCATATTTGGCAACACGTGGGCCGAAGTGTTAAAAAAAATTATTTCAAATTTGAGTACCTAATTAATTAACTTTAAGTATTTAAATTGGCAAAAATCGTAGATATTTCTTTGGAAATCCTGGTGCCAAACTTATCTGGAATGATGTTCACATCATCCACAGCAAGTAGAATACAAAATACTTCCCTAACCACCTGGTATGTAGCCGAGAAGCACACCAAGCAAGCACCCTCTCTCAATGGTGATTTGCGAGCACAGTTTGCAGCAGATAAACCTTGGTATGGTCTTTGATTTGCCTTACTAAAACAATCTAGGAATTTAGACTTCTGTGTCACAGGCCATAAACCATGCAGCTGACCATGATGAAATCTTTCTAGAGGGCCTGTTAAGCAATCTCCATCAGATGATTCTGTGTAGAGGTCAAATGAAGGAGCACGAGAGTCAATTGGTGTGCTCCCTGGTATTATGCACTCAAATAAGTTTGTACTGGTTTGGAGCAACCAGAAAAGGCAAAGGGCAAATTAGGCTCACCTTGTCTAGACGTGTCCTAAGTGTAGGTATAGTGTACGGTTTTAAGTTGCTCCTGAATGAGTCATGTTGTAAGCTCACATTGCATGTTACATTGGAAAATGTTAATCATTTTTTAAAGAGGGAATTAGACAAATGGTTAATATCTTAGCTAAAATGTTGTATTTTGCCAGCACTATTTCAAATAAATTAGGCTCACAGCTTGTTATTACTTCACAGATACTTAGGAGAGGCATTCTTTTGCTCAGTCCTTGTATATAAGAGATTTGCATGTACTGTAAAAATACCATATGTGTTGGTTTGTCCCAGTATTTATACAAATAACGATTTAAAACCAATATTTTTTATTTCATTGATAGCTATATTCATCCCAATGCAAGGAGTCAGAGTGCTTTACATCATACGTACATATTACATTGACAGTAAATCATTTACGTTTGTAAATCATTGTACAGGGTATGTTACATAAGACAGTGAGGGTTGCAAGGTGTTGGAGTCATATATCACCCTTCATAGCTTACAGTGTTATATTAGAAGGACTACAATATAACTGCAAGTAACAAAAGTATCTCTGTGTTAAAAGCAGTGACACACTTACCTATCTACATAAAATAAAAATATGTTATCTGCTTGTTACACAATTTGCGTTATAGGAGACACATTAATCCTCTATGCTCCTTTGAGTCAAAACGGAGACTGGACAAAACACAGATCTTTCCAGCAGATGCATTAACCACCAGAGTTATCTTACCATTATTATTATTCTATTATTCCCTCAGATTTACAAGGAACACAAAGATCTCTGCAGCAGGTGCATTACCCCATAAGATAATTTAAAATTCAGACTGCCACAAACTAAGCAGTACATATTTTTTATCCCATTCAGGGCCGGACTGGGAACCAGAACCGGCCCTGGCAAAGTGCTCGGCCGGCCCCCCTCACCCCCTCCGGGAGGAGAGGGGAGGGGGAGAGGTGCGACCGCGTTCTGTGACAGGGCCGGTTTTCGGCCGTTTTTGTTACAGGGCCGTTTTTGCAGCATAACGGCCCTGTAACAAAAACGGCCCCAGGGGCCCAAAACTGGCCCCCAACCATGCGGCCCACCGGGGAATTGCCGGTGCCCTCAACGGCCAGTCCGGGCCTGATCCCATTTCTCCTTGTTGCCAATTTCTTTGTAGCAGGGTTTTTGAAAATAAATGTACAAGATGAGGTCCAGATTTTGCATCAGGGTTGTGTCACTTTTCTGGCACAACACTGATGCAAAATCTATTAAAGGATTTACAGAGCCACACAAAACCCGTTTGTGCAGCTTTGTAAAAACAAAAATTGACACAAGGCAGCCTGCCTTGCAATGCCTTGTGTCTGTTAGGCGGTACATGAGTGGTGCTTGGGTGTTTCCTTGCATCCACCCATGTATTTTGATGCAAATCCATATTTACAAAGGCTTGTAAACATAAGTTTGCACCAAACTGGTAAGCCTACCTGAGGCTGGTTACAAAGAGAAATATCTTTATTTCTCCTCGTTGTTTCCTTTATGCATAGATGCTGCATTCTGCAGCACACATACAAAGACTAAATAGCCTCATCGGATAGTTTTTGAGTGACTTTGTAAAAAAACAAAAAAAAGAAACGCAAGCCAGCACATTGCACTGCCTTGCTTTATTATGCATCAGATAGGCATTACATGGGTGGGGCAAGGGAGTTCACATACGTCCACCCATGTATTTTATGTACAAATAAATATACACAGTTTTCTTAAAACAGACACACTAGCTCTCCCTGGGTCAGCTCCCAAGTCCCACTTCCCTGTCAAAGGATTGTGGTTATTCCCCATTTATGTGAGGCGGCATTCCAGCTAGACCCACTAGTGATTTCAAGTCCTAGAAGTTCCATGACGGCTTTGAGAAAGTCAAAGTGCCTGAGCGCTGTAGTGTGTCAGTCAGAGCCAATTGCCCCTTAGTCCCAGAGGACCAGTATTCAGTCTTAATCACGCTCACTGGAGTTGAGTTTCGGAGTGCCCTAGCACGCCTCTGTGGCCTGGCGTTCAGCAGAAGACTGGATGCTACGGTAGAGCCTGCGGGCGTCGACACACTACTTTGCCTATGAGGTAAAGCCTCCCTGAGTCTGTCGGCAGGTTTTGGGCCCTCCTGGATTGTAGGGTAATTTAACTGTTGTTTTTTTGTCCGCAGGTAATGGTTTGCTTCTACTTCACAGCTGCATCTCCAGGGAGAAGGCCCTCACACTTCACCTTGGCCCCTCCTGGCGTTAGGGATTCGTAAAACCACAGACAGAGAAACAGCCCCTTCAGGGTGACAGCATTCAACCATCACTTCGGCCCCCACCCGGAATATGGAGGTCAGGGGCACCACACAGGTTTACTGCATTCACTTTGTGCAATTCAGCCACTAATTAGACATCACTTTATTTCTCCTATTTCCCATCAAAAGTTATGTGCCTGGCATGCAGAAGCCACTTAAACGTTGTGTTAAGGTCATCCTATATGTGGCCTAGATTCTTAGTCTACATGGTGCAACACTGCCGCCTATCAAACACAAAAGAGAGATTTTGCCTGGGATCACACAAGTTGGAAAGCCGGGATTGATCCCAGGTTTCCTGCTTTCACATTGTTTATTTCAGCCATTAGATGGACATCTCTCTATTTCTCCTGATTTACATTATAATAATCATCATCATCATATTTATCCTTATTCGGTCAAACTTGACAATAAAAGGCACAATGAAAAACATATACAGATATTTCCTACTTCAATAAAAACATAATGGAATTAAGTTTAAGCAACAAAAAAAAATGCACTTATTAAAATCACAAATTGAATTATAACAAATAGCCCCACGAAGTTAATCGTACAAAAATTTCACATTGCCTAAAGGAATCCCTTTGCCAAAGTAGAAAACTTGCATCAAAGTAAAAAACATAGATCACATTGAATATTTCTTCCTTATTCTCAGCGCTTGAGCAATATAATTCAGAACTGCAAAACATATAAAAGAAAACTCAAGACGCTGTAAATAATGCAAACCCTCACAATGAGTGTTAAAAGATCCATAGCTGAGTATGGGGCGGAGGATCATTTTCTAAAAGAGTTGTACAAGGTGCTAAATAGCATAAAGTGCTTATTTGACTGAAGAGAACTCCCATCACATGAACAACACGGTAATGATGCAAAACCAGGTTCCAGTAATAGGGAAGGCCACTTATTATTATTATTATTATTATATTTAAATTTATAAAGCACTCAGCTACCCGTAGGTTTCCCGGCGCTAAAAACCAACAAAGGGAGAGGGGAGGACAGAAGGGAGGAAGCTACATGTTAAATAGCCAATTTTTTACCTGTTTGCGAAATCTGAGATAATTGGGTTCTTTTCGTAACTGGGGAGAGAATTCCAAAGTGAAGGGGCTAGCCAGGCAAAAAAACAGCCTCCCATTCTGGCTTTTCTGATTCTAGGCACTGAAAAAAGGTGTTGGTTAGATGAGCGCAGAGTGCGGGGGGGCAATGGTGGTGGACCAAGGATGTAAGATATGGTGGAGCCAGACCAGTGTTTATTTTGTGCATAATGCAGAGAGCTTTGAATTTTGTGCGATTTTCAATGCGGAGCCAGTGTAGTGTGCAGAGGGAGTTAGAGGTGGGGGAAGTATTGGGTAATTTGCAGAGCAGTCGTGCTGCCATATTCTGGACTGGTTGAAGTTTTCGGGTTACGTCTTTGCTGGCACCCAGGAGAAGGATGTTACTGTAGTCCAGTCTAGAAGTGATTAGAGCCTGGACTACAGTTTTCTGGGTATCCACAGGCAGCATCCAGATGATCTTGCGCAACCATTTGATGATTGTGATGCAGGTGGAGGAAGATTTGACCACATGGCTTTTCATAGATAGCTGGTCGTCGAAGATCACGCCTAAGTTGCATGCTGATTTAGAAGGAGTGGGTGGAGTGCCCATTTGAACGGGCCAGTGTTGGGGTCCCCATAGAGTGGTAATATGGGCAAACAGAAGAAGTTCTGTTTTTCCCCCATTCAGTTGGAGTTTGTTGTCCAACATCCAGGCTGCGATGTTGCTCAGTCCTGAACAGAGGGCGGATGAGGGGGCATGAGAGTCTGAGGAAAGAGAGTAGATGATCTGGGCATCATCTGCGTAGGAGTAAATGGTGAGCCCAGCTTGCTCCGCAATGGACGCCAGAGGTCTGACGTATAAGTTGAAGAGCAAGGGGCTCAGGATGGAACTCCATACGCAGATGTAAAGGTTTGGGAAGCGGATGAGGAAGAGAGGACTTGCGGTCGGAGGTGCGATTGGATAGGAAGCTAACAAGCCAGTTGAGAGCTGAGCCGGTGATGCTCGATGATCAGAGGGCATTGACAAGAATGGGGTGGGAAACCATATCAAATGCGGCACTCAAATCAAGCAAAATGAGTGCCACGGTTTCCCCCCTGTCAACTCGGAAACAGATGTTTTCCGAGACTCCCAGCAAGGTAGATTCCGTCGAAAAAACGGATCTAAAGCCTGATTGTGATGGATGTAAAATTCCTTTTAGCTCAACATAGGTGGAAAGTTGAGAGTTAATGTGCTTTTCTAAGATTTTAGAAAATACTGGGATAAGCGAGATAGGACGGAAATTAGCTAGAATGCTGGGATCGGCATTAGCCTTTTTTAATAAAGGCATTATCATCGCATGTTTCCATGCGGAGGGTACAGTAGCTTCTCTTAGGGAGGAGTTTAAAAGCTCCATGATGAGTTCTAGGGAGGAATTGTCCAGCTTTTTTAGAATTTGGGGGGGAATGGGGTCTAGTGGGGAACCGGATTTGATTTTACTGATGATATCGGAGAGGGTCTCGATATTGAGCGGATCCCATGTGTCGATCAACTGAGCGATCGGAGGACAGGTATCAGATGTGAGCCTAAAGTCACAGGAAGGCGTGGGTGGAGAAGAGGGGGTCGGCAAGGAGTGGGTGGGGCTGTTGTCCTCTGGTGTCCCTTGATCGAGAGATGAGATTGGGGCGGGTAAGTTGGACAAAGAAGGGAGGGGGGATGAGATCCCAAAATTGGAGTAGATGGTATCAATTTTGGCGATGAAGAATTCAGCCAGTGAATTAGTAATGAATTGTGTTCACTCTTAATGGTGTGAGATAAAGCCTGATTTAATGTTAATTTTATGGCAAGACCGGAGGCTCGTTTAAAGCTTTCTTATCTTGCATTTATTCCAATAGCAGCCAAGACAAGTACTAAAACTACAGTTCCCAGAGTGCCGAGCAAACCGCTGGCCAATGGGAACACACTAAATCACAGAACCATAAAACAATGAGAGTGTAGGCACAGGTATAACATCACAACTGACTGCGAACAGTCCTCTTTTCTTGCTGCTTGCAGTCAGATGCATGCCTTCCCTTTGTTGCTCTTTATAATATATTGCTGAAATTGTGCTCATTTTATGGTGTTTGCGTATTAATGTCAATAGAATTATCGTCCTTGGGCTTACTGCTTTGCCACTCGCGTCTCAAGATGCTCCGTTTATTCTGCTCCCTGCCCCCCCCCCCCCGCTCGCGCACGTTGATGGTTGCTTTCAACACATCGCGTGGCGGCCGTTTCTTCCGTTTTCTCCCTCTCCCAGAGCGCACGTGTGAATTCCTTCTCCGCTGCTGGCTTCTCTTCTTCTCTGAGCTTTGTTCCTCCTTCTTCAGTAATGCCCCGCCTTTGGTGGGAGTGCTTCTGGGTTGGTCCTTCCCACTTTCAGGCCTCTGACACTCCCAGCCCTGAGCTGTTAACCCTTTGCTTACCTTGTGTCTCTCCTTTCTTGGTTCAGTGGAGGTTGACAGTTCCCCAAGTCCGACTTGCAAACTGAGGAAGGTGAAGCCTTCAAAAGTGATTTGAAAATGTTTATAAATAACTCTGTTGAGAATGCTGTGGAAGCTTCTATGAGACGTTTTTCAAAGGGTATGGAAAACTCTATGCTTGGTCTGTTGTCCAAAGCTTTGGCCCATTCTGTGGGGGAATGTCAGAAAAAGAAAGTTAGTATCCTCTGTTTCTACGAATGTTTCAAAGAATGCGCCATGCTCGACTAGCGAGGTTCATTCGCAATTGACTGAGGACTTATTACCTTCCAAGCCTCCATCTAAGGAGGGGTTTTCAATTTCGGATGGAAATAAAAAAGCTAAATCGAAACACATAGAGGTGCCCAAAAATTTGGTGATTTCCACTGTTATGGACACAGACGACGATATGGGTGACGTAGATGAAATATTTGACCTTTTTGAGGTGTCAGACCCTCCTTCCCCCCCTGCCAAAAAATGTCAATCGTACTCTTTTGCTTTTACTCCCATTTTGGACTCTGAGGGTGCTCCCATGTTTGACGCTTCCACCATTCGTCATCCCAATTCCACTGAGTGGTTCCCGGCCTCACATGCTGGAGATTATATTTTAGCCAGACTTCGTCTTCCCTTAGACAAATCTGCCAGGTCTAAGTTGAAGTCTGAACTTCCCAAACCTTCTTTAGCTTCGAACATTACTGTTACCCCTTCTATTGACCAGCCTTTACTTATGTTTTTCTCAAGTTTGGCAAAGTCCCCCACAAAGGGGTAGATAAAGCTTGGTCCACCTGCCTGGCAAGCTTCTTGATGTTGTGGGTCCTTTGGCTTGCATTTTTGACCTTGCAGAATCTGCTTTTCTGGAAGGAACTGAATTAAGTACTGGAGATATCCCTTTGTGGGTTCAACAAGCCTTCTATCTATTAGGAAATGCCAATGGCACTATCACCCATGAACACCGCAAAGGTCTTCTTATCAAACTCGACACCAAGATCACTAATCTAGCTCCACTAGACGTCGGTATTAAGGCGGACGACCTTCTGTTTGGGGATTCTCTTGTCAAGGACTTGAGCAGGTTTGTCACTACTTCCGCCTCTCTGGATAAGGCTCAACAATCCATCAAAAAAGTGTTTTCCCCTCTGGTTTTTTGACAGGCCGGCAGAGGCAGGAGCCGCTCTACCGGCCACTCCTATCAGAATCAAGGCTCCAGAGGATCCTTCAATACAAGCTACCAGGAATACAAGCCTCAATTCTACCCACAAGGTGGTTGTGGTTTCAGAGGTCAAGGACAGAAGAACTTCCGCAACAACACCCAGCAAGGTAGGTCCTTCATCTCTTTCCCCTGTTGGGGGTCGTTTAAGCCTCTTCATTCAAAAATGGCATACTCTCACCGCAGACCCCTGGGTTTTAAACTCTGTTCAAGGTTATCTTATAGTGTTCTGCGCGGCACCTTCCCAAACAGTTTTCCCTCCTCCTCTAGTTATCTCGAAGACACTACTCAACTCATTTCAAATGAGGTCCAAAGCCTGCTTCAAAAATGGGCTACTCAGATTGCTCCTCTAGATCCCAGAGGGTTTCTAAGTTCCATTTTCCTTGTTCAGAAAAAGAACAAGAAGATGCGCCCAGTGATAAATCTAAAATGGTTCAATCAATTCGTGGTGTATCCCCACTTCAAAATGGAAAGCATCATTCACTTAAGAGATACCCTTCGCCTGAAGGACTGGATGGTCCGGATTGAGTTACAGGACGCATATCTTAACATTCCTATTCCTGCTTCTCACACCAAGGGCCAGATGTAGGTGGGCAAATGCCAGTCGGTAACGGTGAAATTGGTTACATTTCACCGTTACCGACCGGTATTAAGCCATGTGGGATGTAGGGAAGGAATTGATAATAAGGAATCGGTAAATACTGATTCCTTATTACCGATTCCTTAATACCGATTCCTTATTGGCCTTGCATTTAAGGAATCGGTAATACCGATTCCTTAAATGCAATGTAGGTAGCACTTAAAATAGTGCACCTCAGCCTTAAGGAATCGCTATTTACCACCAACTTCAAGTTGGTGGTAAGTAGCGATTTCCTTTAAAAAAGCACTTTTTTTTTAAATGTGCCATGTGGCACACATCCATACCCTTCGGGCATGCATGTGTGCCACATGTGCACACATGCACATTTCAGGGGTGCAACAGGGTGTCCTTTGGACACACTGGCACCCTTGAAATACATCCCGGTATTACCGATTCGGTAATAGCGAATTGGTAATACAGAATGTCTTCACATTCATTCCTAGGGTCCTCCAAGCCCATAGGAATGAATGGGTAGGTATTCGTTATTACCGAATCTCAATTACAGATTCGGTAATAACGAATATTAAGAATTTTGTATTTTTTACCGAATTCTTACCTACATCTGAAATACCGATTTCTAAATACCAAATCGGTAAAATTCTGTATTTAGGAATCGGTATTTCCCTATTACCTACATCGGGTCCCAAGTTTCTTCAATTCCAATGGTTAGGATTAACCTATAGATTTTGTTCCTTTCCTTTCGGCCTGTCATCAGCACCATGGCGCTTTACAAAAATCATGAAGCCGGTGGTGTCTTACCTGCGATACCTCGGGATCAGACTAATCATTTATCTAGACACATTCTGATTATGAACGAGGACAAAAAGAATCTTCTGTCTGATTTGAACAGCACTCGGTCTCTGCTTCCTGATCTGGGTTTTCTTCTCAATCCCAAAAAATCTATGCACATTACTTCCCAAAGCATCAACTTCTTGGGCTTTCTCGTGGACTCTTCCACGGCTTCTCTTCTTCTTCTGCAATCAAAAGTCTCAGCCATAAAGTCAGAAATTTCTCACGTCCTTCAGTCCTCTCTGGTCTTCCTCAGATCTCTTTCAAGGATCGTCGGTCTGCTCTCTGCTTCTATCCAAGCTATTTTTCCAGGGCCTCTTCACTACCTGCCCTTCAGCGTCTAAAGATTCGACATCTTCATCAAGGATTGGCTTACTCCGACCTTATCGCTTTGGATCAGGAGACTCGCATCGAACGTCAATGGTGGATTGACCATTTAGGTGCTTGGAACGGGCAAACTATTTTTGCCTCGGCCCCAGATCTTGTATTAAAATCCGATGGAAGCCTGTTGGGTTGGGGCACCCGTTGTGGACCAATATCGACTGGCTGTACATGGTCTTGCGAGGAGTCGAGATTGCACATCAACTGTTTAGAGATGCTGACAGGCTCCTTTGCGATCCAAAGCCTCACAAAGAACAAAGTACGGTTTTCCATTCTCCTTCGTATGGACAATGTTTCTGCGGACCGCTACAACAACCATCTAGGTGGCACCAAGTCCAAACCACTCTCAGAGCTAGCAAAGAGCCTATGGGCGTATTGCCAGGCAAACAAACTGTCTCTCAAAGCAGAGTATCTTCCTGGAGATCTCAACGCTATAGCAGATTGGCACTCTCGCTATCTTCGAGATTCCAGCGATTGGAAGCTGCTTCCATCTGTCTTCCTATCTCTGTCTCAAAAGAGGGGGCCTTTTCATATCGATCTCTTTCTTTCTTGCCTCAATGCACAATTGCCTCATTTTTCAATTGGCGCCCGGATCCTTTGGCCCTAGCTACAGATGCTTTTCTCCAAGATTGGTCCCTTCATCTCAACTATGCCTTTCCTCCTTTTCTCATGATCAACCGGGTGCTTTCCCAGGTACGACGCCAATTAACCTCCCTGGGCATAGTGGTTCCATTCTGGCAATCACAGATTTGGTCCCCATCTCTTCTGGAGATGGCAGTGGATTTTCCGGTTCTCCTCCCTGCTCACTGCAACCTGCTTCAGATCCCCTTGGGTCACCCGCACAGTCTCATTCTGGACAACTCTTTGGTACTGTCAGTGTAGAAAGTCTCCAGTCTGTCCCTCATGACCTCCTCATTTCGCAGGAGGCTTCTCTCTTCATCAGCAAAGCTTGGGCCCAAGGTACATCCAGAACCTACAAGTCTGCTTGGCATTTATGGGCAAGCTGGTGTCTGGATAAACATATTGATCCCTTTTCAGCCCCTCTGTACTTTGTTGTCAATTTCCTGGCTTCCGAAGCCAGTGCAGGTAAGTCCTACAGAACGGTCAATTTGTATAGATCAGCCATTTCCCTTAATCATTGTCCTATTGATGGCAAGCCAGATGGTGTTCATCATTTCATTTGTCACCTGCTACGTGGAGTATGATTTTTCAAACCTCCGTTGGCTAAGTATTCTAATTTATGGGACGTAAATTTGGTTCTTAAGTTGTTTTCTGATTGGCCAGATAATTCAGCTCTTTCTCTGAAAATGCTTTCCGCTAAACTTACCATGCTATTGTGTCTTGTTTCTATTAAATGTGTTTCAGATGTTAAAGCATTGGATGTTTCTTCTCGTCAGTTTTCTCCTAAAGGTGTACTGTTTCAGATTAATAGACGTACAAAGACAAAATGTAACTCTGTTTTTTATCCTTATTGTAGGAAGGTACCTCCTGACTATGGTTGCCCCCAACTTTTTGCCCTGTGTTTTAGCTGGTTTTTAACATAGTCGACCTGGGACCCTGCCAATCAGGACCCCAGGCCTACTGCTCTCTCTGTAAAATGGATTCCATGTACTCTAGGTGCATTTCCAATTGGTACTGGGCCACCCTATCAGACCCTGTAACTCAGGGCATGGGTGTACCCAGGCCTACCAGGGGCTGAAGCATGTATTATGCCACCCCTGGCTGGCCTCCTAAATTTGACACAACTGGCTGCATGACAGCTGGGGCAAAGTCGTGTAATCACCCTTTGCTACAGATATAGTATACCTATATCTAACCCTAAAAATGGACACACAGATTCCTATCAGTCACTCCTATGGCAGGCCTTGACAATCCTGAAGGCAGAGTGCTTGGAATCGTGTGAGATGGTGCTCTGGCATGAGCTGAGCCTGTCTGCAGCTTGCGGAACCAAGTCCTAATAGCTGTTCCATGATAACGCATACCATATACTCTTAAGTGCATTATAATCCTCGCGGTTAAATGCTATCTTTGGTATTGCTTTATCAAAACATGTCGAGTAAGGTGTCATACGAATTGGAATACTAACCCCTCGCCAATTCTGGCGACGGGGTTAGCATTCCACCCTTCTAGAGGGACACGACATGTAGGTAACTGTGAACCCCGGTTAAAGTTAAACGAAGCCTCAGCTCCACAAAATGGATGCTGCCACCACAGACACGAGTCTGACCTCCTGCTGCTGGGAGTCCTTCCAGCGAGGAGAGCTTGGACAAAGGGTTTCCTGTCCGGGGCGGTGCTAGCACCATCCCAGACATGGTTTTGTGTATCCTGGGTAGGCAGGGCTTTACAGGAAGGTGACTGCTGAGTGGCACCCCGGTGCTCACTACGCATAGGCCGGTCAGAACCAGTTCCAGGGGCACACCAGCCCCTGGCCTGGGGAAAGTCCGGCATGGGAGAGGGGTGTAACCACCCCCCTCCTAGTCCCACCCATAGGCAGGACCTAGTCACCGGGTCAGCCCCTTTTCTTGGTATAAAGATAGGAGCGGGCCCCCTGTTCAAATTAGATCATCTTTGGAATCAAGACACGACTTTCTGCGAAAGGACATCAAGATTTCTTCTTCAAGATTCTCCCTTGTGGCTAAGGAGTAGTCACCCTGCATCCGCAGGCACCATCTTAAGAACACTGCGGTCTGCTGCAAGTCCTTCCTCAGGAATCCGACGACACAGCTCGACGAGACCCGGCTTCCCTGGCACCTCTGACCTCTACTCACCTCTACAGCCAAGCTGAGAACCGTGAGTGCGACGAGACCTCGAGGGACCGACGATCGCCAAGACTGCACGACTTCTTTACAGCAAGCCCACCGAGTGTTCCACTGGTGAGTGCTTTGGGGTCCGAGAAGCCCCGACCCTGAGCGGCTCCAGCACCGAAGATCAGCCCTCCAGCATCTCCACGATCGGCCCTTCTGCTTTTTGCTGCTCACCGCATTGTTTGGCTACTAGCCGGCTGGCTTGTGGCCTTCTTCACGATGCCCGACGACATCACTGCTGCTGGTCTGGTTGCTTCAGACTGGCCCTTGCTTCCTTCCAAAAGAGAAGCACCCCGGACCCTCCTGGTCCACTCCAGACGCCATTTTAGGTCCACCGCGTGGGCTTGAATTTGCCAAGGCTTTGTTGCCCAATCCTGGGTCCAGCGACGCCGACAGCTTCATCCATCGTGGGACAGCTCGCTCCTCCATCCTGGTCGCCGATAACGCCTCCTGGTCCGTGAGATCCGCAGAGCACAGCGTCACCCACTCACCTAGTCGAGGTGACTACCATCCGGTGCCCTCCTGGTGCCACCTGACTGCTGGCTAGTAGTCTCGAACTTGGTCCCCTCTGCTTTCAGGTGTCATCTCTCTTCAAGATCCAGGCTTGGATCACTTCGAACTCTCTTCACTGGTCGCCTGCCAGCATCTTTCTTCCAGGCTCCTGGTCCGTCTACGAGGATTCCCGACGTCTTTTGAGACATATGCAGCTGCAGCCCCTGGGCTAGGTAACTTTGGCATTTCGGTGCCCCAGCATAGCCTCACTATCCAAGGGTCAGAATCCACTTTCGTTTTCCTCCTACCAGGTCGGGTTCGCCCGAGAACACTAACTTTGTCTTTACTAGCTACCATAGACTTTGTCCCGCATCCCGCGTGAGAGTGCACACTCTGCACCCGAGTCCCCTAGGCCTCCTAGAAGTAATCTGAAGATTCTATAGTCAAGACCTAGCGATTACAAAGCCTATTAGTACTGTACTTACCTGCTAGTAATTTCGCATTCCACTTTCAGAGTATATGGTTTTCCGTGCCCCTCGGGCATTTGTATATACTGTGCTAACTTAAGTATTTTCGTAAGAGTTTTGTTTTGTGCTTAGTACCCTGTCCCCATAAAGAGTACAGGGCTGTTGTGATCTTAATAAATACACTGTTTATTTTCATAACACTTGTGTGGTGTCCTTTCACTTGGTGTTCAAGGGGTATATGTGTGGTATAACAGCTGGCTTAACACGCCCTCTCGAGTCTTTAGCCTTAGACTGCTCGTATCCACGCTACTAGGATAGCTGGTCTATAAGGTTGACTTACAACCAATCATCAATAAGGGTTGCTGGACTGATATAGTGTTCACTAGAATAGTGAGCACTGCATATCAGGCCACCTTCTCACACTTATTTTCCTTCCTATCCTAAGTTATGTGTAGGTCAATGCCTCAAGGTTTGCGAGCAAAGAACCTTGGATCTCAGAACGTCCTCTCATTCGCAACTTCTCATTTCCGTCCGTAAGCCCCATCTTCCAGTTTCCTCTGCTACTCTGGCCCGGTGGGTTTGTTGGGTCATGTCCCTTGCAGGCATTGATGTGTCGGTTTTTGGGGCTCATTCCACCAGAGGAGCCATGGCCACCAAAGCTTTTTGGGCAGGCTCTCGTTCGGAGGAAATGCTGAGATCTGCGGATCAGTCTAATGATAATGTATTCCGAATGTTTTATTGCAAACCTGTTGTTACTGCTGCTTCTTTGGTGATTGATATGCTTTGACCAAGCATATTAGGAGTCTCCGGTCTTGCCATAAAATGTAGATTTTCGTAGTAAGTTATGACGGAAAGTCTTCATTTTATTAAAGACACGGAGGCGAGTATTATCATTTCTAATATGTTTTTTTTCCCTCCCTACAGTGGGTCCAGCTTTACCTCCCACACTTAGTGATGGGATTCATAATCTTCAAGAGAGTTCTATGCATCTTTGTGATATCCCCTCTTCCTGCTCTGCTTCTACCATTGAGATTCCTGCCTTTCGAGTGTCTTGGTTGGATTATGGTCAAGATATTTTTTCCTGGACTTTGGCTTTTTGTGTTGTTTTCTCCATTGTTTCTATGTTTATGGATTCTATCTGAGCTGCTCACCAGCGAAAAGAGGACTGTTCGCAGTCAGTTGTGACGTTATACTTGTGCCTATGCTCTTATTGGTTTATGGTTCTGTGATTTTGTGTGTTCCCATTGGCCAGCGGTTCGCTCGGCCCTCTGGGAACTGTAGTTTTAGTACTTATCTTGGCTGCTATTGGAATAAATGCAAGATAAGAAAGCATAATAGGAGCCTCGTGTCTTTAATAAAATTAAGACTTTCCCGTCATCACTTACTAGGAAAATCTACATTATGGCCCCATGTTTTGGGTGGTTGAGAGTGGGACGTATGATTGAATGGGCACAACATCAAGTGCTTTTATGATTCTAGCATCCTCTTTTTTAATAAGGAACTGTTTCTTGAACTGGACCTGGTAGTGTTCATTTGTAATACCCGGGTTAGCAAAAAGATTACTCAATCCCTTCTCTTGAAAATTGTTTTTAACATATTCAAGCCTTGGCACAGCTGTCCAAATATTTTGCATTAGACAGTTCTCTACTATGCTGCGTGAAAAAGCCAATTCGGGAATGGGCCAAATTTTGAACCATAGTAAAATTGGGCCAGGCCTACCCTTTCTTCTAGGAAGCTTGCCCCCAATTAATTGTGAGTTATGAAGCTTGGAGTAGATTTTGGAGTTCCCAGTAGAGGATTAAAAAATAGGCTTTTCCACAACTTTTAAGGGTTAGCTGCCAAGTACCCCCAAATGTCAGCGTGGTATGTGCCGATAGCGAGGCTTTTACTTTTATAATGCATGGTCAGTTCCTTTGGGGCCTAATGTCTGTTTTCTTGGCAAACCTAAAAATTGATTTGCATGACACCTACATGGACTGAGCCATCTAGGTTAATAACCTTTCCCACTTCATGTTTTCATTGAATAAAATGCCCAGGTAACAAATAAAATTTGTCTTTGAAATTGGAGTCTCCCCAATAAAACATTTTTTCGACCTGGTATTTATTGAGCGACAGGCCCTAAATAGGATTTAGTATGGTAAACCTTCAGCTTCAGGTTCTGCATAAAAATATTAAAACCATCTAAAAGTGTTTGTAATCAGTTTGCTGTACGGGCTATTAAAAATACGTCATTTGTGTACAAAAGCACGGGGACTAGCTGTGAACTAAGTTTGGGGACATCTAGTATTAGAAAGGTTTCCAGGGCATTAATATAAAATAAACATAAGAAATGAGCCAATATAAAGCCCTGTTTAACACCCAGACTGGCTTGAACAGGGGGCATGAGGTCTCCATTTTGGGTACAGCCTACCCACATATAAGTATCACAGTGAAGGCTTTTTAAAACATGCAATATGTCCGGATCAACCCCTGCTCGCCCCATGATAACCCATAGGGTGTCTCTGTCAAATAGATTTAAAGCACAGGAGAGGTCCATAAAGGCCATGTGTATGGCTCCTCTCTTGCCCTTCACATACTTGCCTAAGATCAAGGACATGTTTAGGGCTTGCTCAGTGGTGCCCAACTAGGACAGAACTCATATTGGGCTTCTGAGAAAAAAGATTGTTCTTCTGACCAGGCTGCCAGTTTTGCCAGAAGTACCCTTCCAAAAATTTTCCCTGAGGCATTGAGCAATGAGATGGGCCTGTAATTTGAGGGGAGTTCCTTGCTTGTTGAAAAATACCGGCACCTTCAAAAAAGACGACGGAGTATTTGCCCAAAAAGTAGCCATTATTAGTTAATTTGTTCCCTAAGCAGTAGAAAGTAGGTATCTGGGAGGTGGGGGTTGGTTGGAGGGTGCATTGTCAGAAGGGGTGGAGGGTGGGGGGTGGTTCCAACTTCACATTGAAAAGTATTTGCCGTTGTCTATTTTCAAGATGGAGAAAGAAGAAAAAAAGATTTAAAAAGGGAGGTGTAGGTCTTCAGAAATAAGCAAGTGTGTCTATCATTCAGAAGGGTGGTTCCATATGAACTATACATGATTTAGCCTATCGACGAGGTATGAACGCTGTCATTAGTCATGATTTGTAATGTGCTGCACATGTGTGCTGTAATGTATTTCCGGACAGAACAAGCAGTTAGTTCCCTTCAAGTCAGATCAACTGATATTTTAACACCCCCCCCCCCCTCCCCCACAGCCCATGACCCCTGCCTTCTTTGCAGCACTGCAGTATGGAAAGTGACAGACATATGTCTTGCTCTGAAATCTCTTTTCTGCTGTTGACTATGAAGAGCGCCTTTGAGATAAGCCTGGGCGTTAATGTTTGAACAGTACAGGGCTTGGGAGTTGGCAGAATAGTGGGAGATTTCTTTGGCATGCGGAAAATCCACTTCATGCCTTACCCTGAGAAGATAACACTGCAGGCTGCAGCATCGAGTCCCTTGTACATGTTATTCACTGTTGTTATTCTTGTTTGAGGTCCCGCCTGCAGACTGCTTCAGCTGGATCTTGTTGAAAGGCCTGTTTTGTACAATCCCAACACATACTTGTGTCAACCTACTGCTTCTCATGTTGCGAGTATATCGTGTTCTGTATCAGTGGCGTAGGTTTTTGTCGGTGGCACTTTTAGTGTTGTGTATCTCTCCATCTTCTCTGCCAGTGACTTTGTGTTTTGGTGGTTTTATGTGTGTATGTATGAGTGACTCCACAGGTGTCAAAGCAGTTCTATAATAGGCCTAATAAATATGTTAGCTTTTACCCACGATAATGTAAAGCATAACTAAACAAGCATTAAAAAATGCAATAGGTCTCGCCTTTCATTACGTTAAAGCCATTTGCTTTGCTATACAATACCATTAGCAAATCAAATGGCTTTAACTTAATCAAAGGCGAGACCTTTTGCATTTTCAATGCATGTTTAAATATGGGGACTATTATGGAGTTCTTATATGAGTCTACTAAGTCTCCATTGACTGCGGTAATGAAGACGTTCATAGCCAAGGCGGCCCAAAAGTCTAAATTAGATTTAAAAAGCTCAGCTGTGACCCTCTCTTGTACCAGCCTCTTACCTGTCGAAGATCTCAGGATGCTCCTATGCACTTCACCAACAGTGATTGGCTCACTAAACTCTAAGAGAGCTGAAAGTGGGACAGGGGGATCAGCTGATTCCAAGATAATTATTTCACTGCGAGTTAGAATGAAAATTTGCATGAATTGCTCAACCCATTTTTTTTCACTATATGGTATTCTATTACTAAAGGGGTTTTGTCAGAAAAAAGGGATGTTTCAGTATCTTTTCTCGTTTAGACAAACTGCACACTCCAAATCATCCCAAACTTTTTTTCTAATGTCAGCCTTACTAGTCTCTATAGCTTTCTTATAATCTCTTCTTGCCGCTCAAAGGTTAATGCTTTGTCTTTAATAGCAAACACAAGGAGACGATGGACGGAGCCCTGAAACGTTTTAGACACTCACCCCCAGTCACAGATCTGGGTTGAATCCATCATCGTTCTTTAGCTCACCTTGCCACCCCAGTTCAGATCTAGCTATATGCACATCAGTCTTGACCCTGTGCCTCATTGGAACAGTTGAGCTCAAGCTGCCAAGCCAGGTCTTCCCTTGACCGGAAACAACAATCTTGGAACCAGTTTTGGGATAACACCACTCATCAGCCAGGCTAGCTTAAATCCTGTGGCAAAGTGAGCAAGGGAGCCACGTCTGGTCATTTAATTCTTGACAGATTTGGTTGGAGCGTGGGTGGAAGGCAGATGCTGCAACTGTGCATTTTATACCAACAAATAAGGGCTGCCTTGCATAATCCTGCTTGCTCCTCCATGACTCAAATATTTCAGTTTGTGCAGAAGTATCTAAATTTGTCACACCTCAACAAAAAACGATTTCCAAAGATTTGAAATGATGTGCTTTATTTACCAGTTCTAATCACTAAGGACCTCATTAAGATGGCGGGCGGGCTTTGCCCGCCTGCCACCCTAGCGGTAAACGGGACCGTCCGCCTTAAGGGCGGGGGTCCCGGGGGTGGCATTAGTATGTGCCCCAACAAGAATATCATAAACAACTAAGGAGTGACTCAGTGAAACGTAAAACACGTGTGATGAGAAAAAAGCAAATAGAAGTGTCAGAATTATTCAGAGGCCCCTACCTGATTAGAGCAACTATAGGATTGGGCAATTCCAATCTCAGTAACCAGGAGGTAGCAACCCAGTGGACCGGAATGTCTGCATCCAACAGGGAAGAACAAGTAACCTCTTGTTAAAAAGGACCCTCACTCACCACTAGTTGGTGACATGCTTCATCATCGGGTCCCCGCTGGGGTGGCCGAATGCCCCCCCAGCGTGCTACAACGCCTGAGTTACAGCGGAGCGGGTTGGTGGTGAGTGTAATAGTGATTTAACTCAAAAGAAGTGCAAATATGTGAGTGCAGGATTAAAAAATACTCGGTTGGAACCCAGACAAAATGTTTAATGCGGGCCAACCTGTATTAGGGTTATAAAACGTGAAAGGCGGACAATCATAGGTTCTGTATTAGGAGACCTGTGTCCTTAATTAAGATATCTGGACAACATGTTTCTGCTGTAAAAAAGCAGGATCGCACAGCATTCGTCAGGACCACAGCCAAATTGCACTCCGGTGGTATGTACGCGCTAAGGTACACCCTCCCGTGAGGCACTTAATGTGAAAAATAGAAAAAATCGTTAAAGTGTAGTTACTCACGGATATTACCCGTGCCGGCACACTGTAGATCACAGCAGCCAAAGTTACAGATTGAAGGAAGAAAAATAACTTCCTGGGTCAGAACGGTGCGGGAAATGTTCACGTGGCGTTCATTTTTGTCGCTCGCGACTCCCCGCCCGGGACCTACGTTCAAGGACTGCCGTCTGCCCGAAGGTGGGGTACAGGAGTGTTTACTCGCGCCCTATCTCTCTTGTTGATATTATTATATTAGTATGTGCCCGCCACAGTGGCGGGCACATCCTGTACTTTTAGCATTGTGGCGGGCGGTGCTCTCTGCCTGAGTTTTTACACTGCTGGAGTATGGGTGGTCCTGTTTTTGCGCTTCTCACACCTACCTACTACAACAATGTTACAAATTCTGTTAAGTATTGCATTATAAATCAATGATATAGGGTATTTTGTTGTTATGATGATCTTAGGTCTGGGGGACTGGCTCCTTCAGCAGTGAGCCCACAGGTCTGTGTTATTGTAAACAAGTAGGTCAAGTAGACCGCATCTAGTGCACCATGTTGACATGTAACATGTCTAGAATAGGGAAAGTTCTTATTAGCAAAGATAGTCTAGGGAAGATTCTAATTACAGCAATAGTTTGTGGTGTCTTTCGCTGTTCCTACATCTCCCCACTTGGGTAATTTTTCTATGCAAACTACCAATATTTCCTTCTGAATGCCATTATTTTCTTGAAAGTGCTAGTTAGGACGGGAATTGCATGTGCCATTTTCTTTTGAGTTACTTGTATCACCATTTTCTTCTCATCCTTGGATACTGGGTGGTTTGCACTTATTTTGATGTGTAGTCGATGCCTCTTACTGTGAAATGTATGGTCCATTCTCTGCTTGGGTACTCTAGTGGTACTTATTTTGTCAGGTTGCCCTGGTGAATGTATAGGTGGTTCAGACACAGTTATGCTATCAATAAGAACAGGAGAGATGTCTGGTGCTAAATATGGAGGCAATATTTTGGGAGCTACCTGATAAAGCAAAAAAGAAAACATACACACATAAAGACGCCATGAAGAACAATGGCGGTAGAACATAAAACAATGAACCGCAGAAGAATAGAAAATCAGCAGGAAAGAAAATCCCCCTAGCCTCAAACAACAATGGGAGAGGAAGACATGAAGGGGAAGACAAAGGTGCTGCTGTCCAAACCTGCCCCAATGAGTCACCCAAAGTAAGCTCAGGAAGAAGCAGCACCACCGGCCGAATGCTACAGAATCACAGGAGGAAGAAAAACCCTGAATCAAATGAAGAAAGGCAAAGGAAACTGCATACTTAACCCAATGAGAAAGAACTGCAGTCGCAGGGCGATTACCCTGCCTAGCCGTCCCAAACATGACAAACAGAAAATCCACCAGGCAAAAGGGGCAACACTCTCCAGAGAAACAAGGGCCCCTGGCGCGCTAAGAGACTGCAGCAAAATACCCTCTGCTGAAGAGGGGGAGGGAACAAAGGCAGGAAGAACAACATCTGGGGCCAAATCGAAAGGAGAGGGAACCCCGGAAAGGAAAAACCAGGCCATGGTTGAAGGATCACCCCTCCCTTGAAAAATCTATAAGGAAGGGGGTGAAAAAGCAAAACTCAAATCACTCCCAAATGCCACCAGTAAACACTCCTGAAGAGTCAGAAACTCTAGAGAAACTGAAGGAAGTGGCCCCAACGGGCACTTCAGCAAAGCATGGAAGAGCAGAGGGACATCCCACATGAGAACAGGAAGGGAACCACCAGACTCTCAAGGAAGAAACTCTGAAGAAGGCAAAAGCAAAAGGACAGAAAAGGTAGAGAGGCCCCCCGACAGCCTCGATGGTCCACGGAAAGGAGATACTGATAGGCACATCAACAACCCATCCCAAAGGAACCCAGGGACAAAACCACCATAACAAGAGAGGGGAACAGAGCCCCATGAGGATCACCAGATAGAGAAGCCACCAGTGACACCTATAAACACAAAGGGTAAAGACCTTCCTGGAATGCGGAAGGGAGCAACCCAAGGGACTTGCACCTCGATGCAATCAGCAAACCCCCATACCGGTGGCCCAAGAGAAAGCGGGACAGAGGAAACACTGCCGGAGAGGATAAAGGGACTGTGGAAACCTCCAAAGAAGGCTAAGCCCGGCAGATGGAGAACCATGGGAGACGACCACAAACAGGACAATCAGCACCACCACCACCCCCCTACCCCCCACATATTCACCAAAACTACACTGCAAAAGGGAAAGGAAGGAAGTGCAATTAGAAGACCCTGGGGGCATGGAAAAATAGGGCATCCCCAGCCACCCTGCAAGGGAGAAAGGTGCAAAAACATGGCAGAAGAGCATCCTCCGTGGAAGCCAAAGAGCCTGCCAAGACCCCTGCACCATTCCGAAAAAGCCAGGACAACCAGAGGAAACTGAGACAGAGACACTGAGGAAGGGAGTAGGCAAGTCAGTTGAACCGCACACCCCATCCCCCTTCCCAGAAGACAAAATCGCAACCAGACCCAGCAGGCTGCCTCCCCCTAAGCACTGATCAGACCGGCTAGGAAGCCAAAAGAGGAGAATGAGTACCGCACAATAAAAAAAGACGCCTAGGGCACCCAACAGGGTGGCTCAAGCTGAACTAACTGGGCGGACAGCCAAGGGTTAAAGTGCCAAAGAGGCGTGAAAACTGCAGCCAGGGCTATCCAACCGAAGTTATCCAGCACCCCATGGCCAATCAAAATCCCAAAGAAGAAAGAAGCCCAAGGGGAGCTCAAACCCAAGGGCACACATCCGCAAACTGGGAACAGGCCACTGGAGCATCCAGAGCACTCCTCCGTCAGAATAGCCAGCTGCAACCACCACAGCAGCCGCTTAGAAATCATAGCAGACACAGGCACAAAGCAGTTGCAAATCTAGGACCATGGGAACCAGTGAGCTAGCAGGCAGTACATGAGATGAACAGATGCCTGTGAGCTCGAGGACGCAGAATAGGGAGGCCGACATGACCCCTTGAACCCTTAATCAGTCCCTTGGAGAAGCAGACTAGCAGAAAGGAGAGACTCTATGCAAGACCTGAGCTGTCACCGATGATTTGGCGGAAGAACCCAATCCACAATAGCATAATGAAGAGTGTCACCCATGAACAGGAACCCCGAGATGGGACTAGCAGAGATTCACAAGGAACCCATGGTTCAACAGGCCATCCTGTATCAACCCCACATTTTCTTCGGCCTCAAGAATAGATGAGGTAGAAATGAGTCAACCAACTAGATAAGAAAACGGAAGCACTCCGGGAAATGACAGGCTCGCCAGCGGAGCTAGGGCTCAGTAAACACTCTAGGGGCTAAGGCTAACGCAAAGGGAAACACACAGCACTGGAAATGCTGCCCCATGGCAAGAACCGCAAACATCACTATGAAAATTGGGGAACCATCGGAAAATCAATCCATCAGTCAATCAGGGGAATTATAAGCTCACTACTCACCCGTGAGGGTCTCAAGGCGCCCAGGTGAAGACTAAAAGAAGCAATCCAATAGGCGAAAAAAAGCCTGAAGGACCCAGAAGAAACAATGACAACTCAACAATTTGCCATCACCAGGCTGACGAGAAAGGAGAGCCTCCAGGGACGTCTCTGCCATCCATGACCACGACCATATCTGATGACTAACAAACAATGGAATTCACTGCCTTGAGACCCAAGACAGGAGGGGAACCCCCAATGCCTACTGAACCAGGAACATCAGAGAACAACACCCAGACCATATTCCGAATCTGGAACAGGAAAGATGGCTCCCTGCAGGAAAAGCCAGGAGAACCCAGAATGAAGACCCTGGAGGCACTGAGGTCTGCGAGGAGTTGGGGTGGGGAAGAAAAGAGCAGGAGGCTCTGCAGAAAAGACAATAAAACAGCTGTCACCCACCCAACAAAGAACCTAGGCATCTGTGACGTCTCCATTCCAACCAGATGAAAAGCCTTCGAGATTGTAATAGAATGTTAATGAAATGTTAATGGGTTGTTATATGATGTATCTTTAAGAGCGTGTATTTCTTTGAATGGCTTAGAGTGTTTTCGGCTCGATGTTCGCTCAGTGACTGCAGTTACTGAGCGAACTCCGGCCTGTCAAGACACACTTGTATCGTGGGTGAATAACTTGGAATAAACTTGGTCTGTCTTTATAGGAAGTCTTCAGACCCCTCCACTTATTACAGATTGGCGACGAGGACGGGATCATTTTTATTCACCCACCGACCCACGCAAGGATTATTATTTATTTTTACTCTACGAGTCGCAAATTGTTACGGAGATAAGCAAGCATAAGTCACCAGTTGCCTACGTCAGTATCGACGATTCATTTGCTTCATTTATTGAAATTCGTCGAATTACGGTAGGATAGAATTTTTTTTTGGGTGTGGCTGCTTTTGTAACAACTCGAAATAGAGTAAACTTGGGGTTTCCTTTGGCTGGACTATTTCAGAGGAAAACACTCTTGCTAAGCTCCGGCACGTTTGTTGGATTTATTTCCTGATTGGACTTGTGGAGAGTCTCGTTATTTTTCATTGAGTTCCTCATTTTGATAAACAACGGGGATGTATGACGTTACAACGCATGCTTTTACAACGCCTACCTTTACAACGCATTTTTTACACCGCAACATCCATTACAACACATACCATTACAACGCATGCCATTACAACTAATTCTTTGAAACTACCTTTACAATGCATTCCACTACAACGCATACTACATTTACAACACATACCTTTACAACGCATTACATTACTTTGCATGTAAGGTAAGTATTGGATAGTGTAGGGGTTAAAATTACTATTCTAACTCCAGGAGGTGCAACAGTAGGGTAAGTGTTGGATAGTGTAGGGGTAAAAATTACTATTCTAACACCAGGGGGTGCAACAGTAGGGTACTATGTGTTGTAATGCTATGCGTTGTAATGGTATGCGTTGTAATGACTGCGTTGTAATGGCATGCGTTGTAGTGGTGTGCGTTGTAGTGTCATGCGTTGTAATGGTTGCGTTGTAAATGCATGCGTTGTAATGTGATGTTGCGTTGTAAAAGTTTCGTTGTGATGGTAATGCGTTGTAAAAGTTGCGTTGTAAAGGTTGTTTCCCAAACAACGGTGGAGAAATGTGCATCTTTTGAAGACAGTCAACAAATCCACTTACAGGCACGTTCTTTCTGTAATCGTCTCTGCTTCTAGAATCTGCTGCTACGAAGGGATTCCAGTCTGACAAGGAGCGTGACGTAGGACTCCCTCTTGCTTCAAGGAATTCTGGGACAGCTGCGAGTGTGACATAGTACATTTCCAGGAATTCACGTAAGACGTTCTCAGCTCCGGTGTTTCTATACGTGCTGTGAGCCACCCGGCTGCGCGTTCACGACGTGCCTCCATTTTCAAGAAATCGGATTGGAGTTGGTTTTCAGCTTTTAATCTTTATTTATTTTTTTTTAAAAAGGGAATTACGATTCCGAATTTGCCAGCGATTTTTATCTTGAAACAATTTCTTGGGAAACACGTTTTCAAGGTAACATTTGACTATTTGATGGCTGCATTTATTTACTGATTTATTTTCTACTTGTTCAACATTCAAGCTGATAGTTCCAACAAGACTCTTTCCTACAAGACTTTATAATACTTTTCTACAGTTTATTTGGAAACATTCTGTAATTTATTTATTTTGGTGTCTAAAGTTAGGGGTTGGAATTGGTTGTAATATACATAGTAACAATCTTTATTTTATTTTTAAATATGTCTTCCGTCAAAGGTATCACACAACCTCCACCCTTTCTAGACAAACATGGTAAACCTACTCTTTTATGGCCAGAATGGTTAAGGTTATTTCAAAATCATTTGGTAGCTATCGATGCGGTTGAGTTTTCACCACCCCGTAAGTTTGCATTATTGTTTGGCAGTTTGGGACTAGCGTATTTTTAATAGGCTTACCCCTATTCCACCTCCTGCCGGCCTATCTGGAGATAGACAATGGAATGTTTATCTTGAGGCATTAGCAAGGTTAAAAAAACAATTTGATGAGTCTCCCAATATTATGCTGGAAAGGCATAATTTTTACAAAAGCAAACAAAAGGATGACAAGAAAATAGAGGAATATGTGGCTGCATTAAGGGTTTTAGCTATTTCCTGTGATTTTGGTCCACTTTTAGATATTTATATTAGGGACCAACTAGTATTTAATTGCGCTTCTTCTAAAATCAAAAAAAGAATCCTTAGCTGTAAAAACCCTTCATTATCAGAAGTGATTGATCTAGCCTTAAGTATTGAAAGGTCAGTGCTAAAATTAGTCTAGTTTCAGATGGGGGTGATGAGGAAGGTTTGTACGCTGTGGGTACTAAAGATAAGGTAAAACCTCCTCAAAACAAAAGTCAAAACTTTTGTTTCAGATGTGGATCGAAATTCCATGTTGGTAATTTTAAAGGCTGTCCTGCCTTGGGTAAGCGTTGTCAGTTTGTAAGAGAGTAGGTCATTTTCAGAAAGTGTGTAAATTTAAAAAAAGAGTGTTAAAATAACAATGTCGATTGGGAGAATTGTTCTGAATCCATGGACAATCTACTGTTAACTTTGGACACAGGTGAAGAAGAAATTAAGGGTCCTTTATGTTCTCCAACTATCAACGGAGTTCAGTTGCAGGTGATGGCAGATTCCGGGTCGCCCATCACGATCCTTCGGGATTCTACATTCTACGATAAATGGGGCAAAGAAATGGTACTTTTGGAATCTAATGATAACCCTAAAGCTTTCGGTGAAAAAGATATTGATATGCTGGGGTTCTTCATGGGAAATTTAGAAATTCTGGAAAGATCCATATGTACAAAAATATATGTGGCGAAAAAAGGGAAAAATATTGTGGGGTGGAAGGACCTTGCCAGAATGGGGTTGTATTTGGTGCCGGGAGAAGAAAATCCCATAAGAGCAAGGGACTTACCTATTTGTTGTATTGAAAATATGATGATTGATCGTGGAGACCTGATAAAGGAGTACAAGGAGGTTTTTAGCAATAAGGTGGGTCTGGTAAAAGGAGTGGAACATAAGATCAGGCTTCTTCCTAATGCTTCACCTACGACTCACAAGGTTCTTAATGTACCTTTAAGTGTAAGGTCTGAACTTAAGAAAATGTTGGAAGATTTGTGTGAGCAGGGGATTATTCAACCTACAGAGTCTTCACAATGGGTTGACCCCATTGTGGTTGCACGGAAAAAGAATAACCAGATTAGGTTGTGTGCTGACCTCAGAGGTTTGAACAAAAACATCAAGGTGGATTGCCACCCCCTTCCAAAGATTCAGGAGTTATTGGCAAATTTGGGGGGAGCAAAGCGGTTCTCTTTAATTAACCTAAAACCCGCTTACCATCAGGTTCCACTGGCCAAAGACTCGCAGGAATTGACCACTTTTGTCACTCCGTTTGGGGCGTTTACATTTTTGAGAATCCCTTTCGGTTTGGTGTCAGTGGCCAGCGTATGCCAAAGGTTGATGGATATCTTATTTAAGAATTTAAAAGGGGTTCAGGTTTATCTGGATGATATCCTTATTTTTGCACGTAGCCTGGTTGAACACAATATTTTGTTGAGGAAAGTTCTCTCTTTGTTAGGGGAACGAGGAATGACTATCAGAGAGGATAAATGTAAGTTTGGAGTGGAGGAGCTGGAATGCCTAGGGAACACCGTATCAGGTGCGGTATGCAACCTTTACAACGCAACTTTTACCACGCAGTGCTGTTACAACGCATGTATTACAACGAAAACCATTACAACGCATTACACTGGGGGGCCCTCTAGGATAAGGAATAGTTTTAATTTACTATCCAACACCTTCTCTAGTGCCCACGGGGACTGGAGTTGGAATAGTAAATTAAACTATTCACTATCCAGCACCCCCAAGTGTAATGCGTTGTAAAGGTTTTCGTTGTAAAACTTGCGTTGTGACAGCATGCGTGGTGAAAGCATCGGGTGTAACGTCATACATCCATCCGGTGCTGGTATTAAACCAACATTTTCAGTGATTAAGGCTCTGAAAGAGGCAAAGGCTCCCACTGACAAGGATTCTCTTCACTCTTAGGGCTGGCTGAATACTACGCTAGGTTCGTCAATAATTACGCTCAGGTGGTTGAACCCCTTAGAATTTTATTAAAAAAGGGCCAAAAATGTGTGTGGTCGAATGATGTGGAAGAGACTTTTAATAAGGTGAAGGAGTTAATTGTTGCAGCTCACCCTTTGTATGCGTTCCGCGATGATTGTATTTCTACGATTGCGGTGGATGCAAGTATGAGTGGGTTAGGCGCTGTGTTAAGTCAGGAAGTGAATGGTGTTGAAAAAACGATAGTGTTTGCTTCTAGGTCACTAAAGGAGTTTGAGAAGCGTTACAGCACTATTGAGCGGGAAGCTTTAGCATGTGTGTGGGCAGCTCAGAAGTTCAAAATGTACGTCTGGAGTCGTAAAATTATCATGTTATCAGATCACAAGCCGCTCTCTTTTATTTTCATCAAGATGTCTGGAAGCAATCATTTATCTCCTAGGTTGACAAGATTAGTTTCGAAATTGCAGGAGCACAATTTTGATTTGAGACACATTCCTGGGGGAAGAAATTTCCGGGTGGATTGCCTATCTAGGATGTCACTGGATAAAGAAGAAGGGGATGATTTAGTGGAGGATGATGTGGAATGTGTGACTTTGGTAGATGGCGTTGATGAGTTAAAACTTTCCGTTTCAGAAAATGATTGGATAAGAGCTAGAGAGAAGGACTTAATTTTATCCAAGGCAATGGAGTTTGCGTCAGGGAGGTGGCCTGATGTAAGAAATGTATCAGGGGATCTAAGAACTATGGCTCAAATTGCGGAAGAGTTGTCAGTAAAGGATAATATTTTACTTTGTGGTGATAAGGTTATTCCAGCCTCTGAGCTAAGAAAAGAAATTATTAGGTTGGCACATAAGGGTCTCTTAGGAGTGTCAAAGACATGCATGAGAATAAAATTGCATTATTGGTGGCCTGGTTTGGATTCACAGGTTAAGTCAGTTGTGGACAATTGTGAAGAGTGTTTACTCTCAGATAAACACTGGAAATAGCCTAGTGTGCCTTTACATCCCACTGTGTTTTCCAAGTTCAGCTTTGGAAAAGGTGGGTTTAGACTTCCCAGGCCCTTATAATGTCTTGCCAGAAAGTATGAGATTTATGATTTTGGCAGTGGACTACTTTTCTAAGTGGTTATATTACAAATTTGTGGATGCTCCTAATTCAGACACTATAAAGTTTTTAAAGAAGCTTTTCATGTTGAAAGGGGCTCCCAAATTTTGGGTGACGGATAATGGTACACACTTTGTGTCTGAGAAAATGTGTAAGTTCTTGAGCTCTCAGGATGTGAAACAACTCAGAGTAGCTCTGTATTCTCCGGCCTCGAATGGTTTAGTTGAGCGCAGTAATAAAATGGTGAAAGAGGGTATCCAAACAGCTGTGGCTTAAGGTTTGGACGTGGGGACCTTTATTGAAGAAAAGGTTTGGAGTTAAAACACCTCTCCACATTGCACTACAGGAGTTACGCCTTTTGAGTTGCTTAGAGGAAGGCAGGTGCATTCGGCTTTGTTTCCAGCTTGGTTGGATAAGAAATGTCCAGAGATTGGCAGGGAAAGTGCAAATAAAAATTTAGCAGAGGTGATCAGGAAAAAGCAGGAAGTTATGAAAAAAAACATTTGATGGAAAGAAATGCACGGATTCCCAAGGTATTATGGTAGGAGACTGGGTGAAGATTAAAAAGCCTTTCAAAATTGCAAAAGGAAATTCTGTCTTTTTTAATCCAGTGCAAGTTGCTGACGTTAGTAAAGGCGCAGTTTTTTTTTAGGTGAAAAGGGTTGGTGGAATGTGAGACAACTGGTGAAAATGCCCAAAAGTCAAGCCATGGTGGTCAATAGGGCCAAGAATAAAAGGGTAGCGGATAATTGTGGATGGTCTCACAGGTTACTGCCTAATGTGGGTGAAAAGGGGGGTAATCAGTGTAATTTGAATTTGAATGCTTCTACTGCCAGTTTGCCTTCCACTTCTTCCAGCAGGAATGGTAGGCTGATAAAAGCTCCCGCAAGGTTTAACGATTTTGTTAGATATTAGTTTCAATGTATAATTAATTGTTTTGCTATTTGTTTGTTCTGATAAGGGGGGAGGTGATGTAATAGAATGTTAATGTAATGTTAATGGGTTGTTATATGATGTATCTTTAAGAGCGTGTATTTCTTTGAATGACTTAGACTGTTCTCGGCTTGCTCAGTGACTGCAGTTACTGAGCGAACTCCGGCCTGTCAAGACACGCTTGTATCGTGGGTGAATACCTTGGAATAAACTTCTTCTTTCTTTATAAGAAGTCTTCAGACCCCTCCGCTTATTACAGAGATTACATCCCACCTACAGACAGCAATGACATAGGAGCATTACTGGCTAGGGCAGTGCCTGCAGTACCTCCCACTACAGGGCCCAGAGGTGACATGCGCTCATGAGCTACCACCGTCTTCATTAATAGCCCCCCGAGCTGAGGACCCAACAATTCTGCTCAGCAAGAGGCTGAGAACCAAATGGACTGCCCGAGAAGAAGGGAATCCATTGGACCACTACAGACCCAAGAAATAACAGCAACACCATGCTGAAGCTCCTCAGACAAGAACATATGTGGCTGAAGCTCGCACCCTGGTGGAAAGCTAGAGGCTGAAAAATGGCTGGTCAGTAGCACTGAATACCTGTACATCAACCTGCCCATATGTTGAGGCAACAACACCTGAAGGGGGAAGACAGATGGGAAACTACAACCCAGACATCACTACGGCAGACCAGTCCCTTGAAAAAGGCCAAGGACTACCAAAGGAAGGGAACAAATCCGACATCCAGAGGAACTACAGTAGGAAAGGCCAAAAGGGCATCCAGGGGCACAAACGCTTAACAAAATGTTCCCCAGCACCTCAATTGAACCAGCAGAGATAATAGCATGCGAGGAAGAGCATCAGGAATCCTAGGCACTGGGCCTACAACCATATTATTCATGGCATGATGAAACAACAAGATCCATGCCAGCAGGCAGATACAAAGAAGCTGATAAGAAAAAAAATTGTTTTAATTTTTTAATCCTTAGAATTCTCCAGCATTGACAGGAACTGAACCCTTGCCCTGAAGAAGCCTGTGCCACCAGAGGCAGAAGTCATTGCCACTGAGCTATAGCTCCTTGATCTCTCCCGAGATAGAAGAAAAAAGCTTGCGCTTCCAGACTGTCAATGTACCACACCCGCAAATATAAGGCAAGCGCTAACATAGAGGAAAGAGTCACACCTCTAAAATGGCCATGTGGCACCAGGCAAGCAGCGCGAACTCCATGATGCGGAGCACTTCACGACAGCAGCCCGCGTACATAGCAACATGAACAGCCCCACCAGCTGTTCAAGCCACTCGCGGCAGTAGGGGGAAGGTCAGCACCCCCAGCGTAAAGAGGGGAGGAGGCAAACTTTAAGATAAATTCTTGTTTATTTAAATACAAGATATGACCCACTGTGCTCAAGGTAAGGCGTCTTGCCAGATCAGCTCCAACCGCTTCTCTGGCATTCGAACATCAGCTCCCAAGCAAATTCGTTCCACATTACATACTTGACATTTTAAGTGATGTACAATAATTCCACAAGTAAAACACAATGACCTAAAATGTTAAGAAACTACAATAGAAAGAAAAGTAGGATATTACCACATGTATCTTTTCACAACAAAATAAAAAATAAACTACAAACACAACAATACAAAATTAGTCTAAAATATAGTCATCTAATTTTTTAGGCAATTTTACACTTCTTTCATGCAAAACAAGTGAATCATGTACAGATGGACTCGTACACACATTGTTTGAATGAGAATATTCCTCAGCATCACCACTGGAATGAGAATACTCCCCAGACAGTAATGAATCACCAGAAACATCATAAAACCAAATGTCATTACCATCTTCAATTTTTCCCAAAAAGCGTTATTGACTTGGTTTGAGAATAACCACTGAACTTTTACTCCACCAACCTTTGCCTTTTAGTAAAACAGTAGAATCTGTGACATCCTCAACTTCAAAAGGTACAGTAAATTTAGATAAGCCTTTGGGTGTTAAAGTAGGCTTAATGATTCTTACCCAATCTCCAACCGTTATGCTATAATTCTTACAATGGTGAGAAATATAATGGTATTTTTTACCATACATGCAAGCAGTCATATACTATTCCTAGCCTTAATAATAGAAGTTTCTAAAGTATCTCTCTGAAGTTTTTGTTTACTCGAGAAAGGCATTAATAAGGATCTTGCTTGTCTGCCTCTCATTAAAATATAGGGAGAAACACCTGTGCAAGTGTTAGAAGTTAAATGGTAGCTCCAAACTTTCTCTTTAAAAAATTCAAACACATCAAGATTGCTTTTTAAAGCGGCTTGAATACCTTCTTTGAAAAATCTGTTTGCTCTCTCAATTTAACCATTAAAACGAGGACTATAAAGAGGAGCTCTTTTTGCACATACATTATACTTTTTCAAAAATGTTTGCATCTTGTTTGAAATTAATTGAACTCCATTATCAGACATAACTGATATGTGTGCCCCTTCAATCCAGAAAATGTTATCCAGGAAAAGTATAACTTCGTCTGCGGTAGGATGTTCTACAAAAGAGTAGTACAACCATTTTGAAAAATCATCAATGAGAACAATTACAAATCTTTTTTCTCTTCCCAATCATTCATAAGGTCCAGAAAAAATAATAGAAAGTTTTTCCCAGGGACCTACAGAGGCATCTCCAATAGACAAGGGTTCAGTGGAAACTTTCCAGTGTTTATCTGATTTAATGCACACTGAGCAATTATCTATAAATCTTTCAACAGATGCTTCAATTCCAGGCCACCAATAATGATTTTTAAGTAACTTTTTTCTTCCAGACATACCGGGATGTACAGAATTGGCTATATTGATGCGTTTGTCTCTGAGATTAGTTGGTGGTATAAATAGATCTTGGCTCAACAACAAGTCATTTTCAACACTCAATTCCTCAGCAATTTGTGCAAAACTTCTGAGATGTAATTCTAAATTCTTAATTGAGGGCCAGCCATTGATTACATATTGCTTAACTTTAGTCAAAACATTATCATTGGTAGCATGATGATTCCATTCATTCTCAGAAATAGCACAGTTGCAAGAATCAACCGCATCAATAGAAGCTACAACACATTCATGTAGATCTAAAATGTCATCATTAGATTCATTAACAGGTGGTAGTCTACACAGACAGTCTGCTGTAAAATTCTTTCCACCAAGAATGTGTTGGATCTCAAAGTTAAATTCCTGTAATCTAGCAATTAATCTGACCAATCTAGATGAGGCTTTTCCTCTTCTAACCCCATCCATCATGTAAACTAGAGGTTTGTGATCCGTAACTAAAACAAAAGGTCTTCCCCACAAATAATTCTTCAACTTTTCTACAGCCCACACAAAAGCCAGAGCTTCCTTTTAAATGGTACTGTAGTGTACTTCTGCACCTCTGATGCTTCTAGAAATAAAATAAATTACCCTTTCCTTTCCCTCAACAATTTGTGTGAAAACTGCTCCCAAACCTACGGTACTAGAAACCGTCACAAAAGATTTTCCCTGAGGGTCAAAAGTGCTAAGTCCAGGTGCTTTAGCAATGAGTTTAATCACATTGCTAAAAGCTTCATCATGAACACTAGTCCACAAACATTTTGAGCCTTTTTTGAGTAGTTGTCTAGTGGCTCAACAACAAGAGCATAGCCTTTTACAAACTTGGCATAATACTCACCTTAACCAAGAAATGAGCATAAAAAATCTTTATCCTGTGGTTTCCTAGCCCTTTCTAAAGTATTAACAATATCCTCTTTAGGAAAGATGCCATCAGGAGTAATTTTGTGACCTAAATATTTGATTTCATTTACCAAAAATGTGCACTTGTCTTTACTGACCGTCATGCCTTTGTCATTCAAAGTTTTTAAAACTCTCTCCAAAATTGAATTATGTTCCTCACTAGTTTTAGCAAATAACAAAATATCATCTTGGAACGACTGCACCCCTTTAATATCATGGAACAAACTCTCAATTAACTTTTGGAAAACACTGGTGGCTGATGCCTCAAAAACCTGTACAATCCAAATGGAGTAATAAACGCAGTGAGATCTTTCGAGAATTCATCAAGGGTTACCTGATGATAGGCAGATTTGAAATCAATATTTGAGAAAAAATTTGCACCATTAACAGCAGCCAGCATCTCTTGAATTCTTGGTAAAGGATATGTTTCTATGACAATATTCTTGTTAATGGATCTGAGATCCACACATAATCTGATATCTTGATTTTTTTAAAGAGCAATCACAATTGCAGAAACCCATTCAGAACTGTCAGTAGGTTCTAAGGTACTTTCAGAACAAAGATCATTAAGATGTGATTTACGTTTATCTCTCACCCCCAAAGGCACCATACACATAGCCAATAGGTCTCGCCTTTGGGAACTATGTCTTTAAGCTGTGCTGCACAGAAGTCTGCAGCATGCTGGAAAGTTATAATAAAGAAGTGTCACAAGCATTTTTGTTACCTTAGATATGACCAAGAAAGCATTATGTACAACTGAACAACAATATTAAAAAGTATTAACAATAAATAATGTCTTGTTTTTTTTTTATTGTCCTTTCAATGCTGTCAACTTGTATCTGCCTGTACAAATGGTTGCGTGTTATGGTTTTTATTGTTCTGGGGGGCATTAATAACAGGAGGGTGAAGGTCAGTCAGTCAGTTAGTCAGTTAGAGAGACTGAGAGACTCAGTCAGTCAGTCAGTGAGAGAGAGTGAGAGTCAGTCAGTGAGAGTGAGAGAGTCAGTTAGTCAGTCAGTCTGTGAGGGAGAGTGGGAGAGTCAGTCAATCAGTCAGTGAGAGTGAGAGAGTTAGGCAGTCAGTGAGTGAGAGTGAGACAGTCAGTCAGTGAGAGAGAGTCAGTCAGTGAAAGTGAGAGAGTCAATTAGTCAGTCAGATAATGTAAGAGAGTCAGTCAGTGAAAGTGACATTCAGTTAGTCAGTCAGTGAGAGTGAGAGTAAGGCAGTCAGTCAGTGAGAGAGAGTCAGTCAGTGAGTGAGAAAGAGTCAATGAGTGAGTAAGAGAGAGTCAGTCAGTGAGTGAGAGAGAGTGAGAGAGAGTGAGAGAGTCAGTCAGTCAGTGAGAGTGAGAGAGTCAGTTAGTGAGTCAGTCAGCGAGAGAGAGTGAGAGAGTCAGTCAGTCAGTCAGTGAGAGTGAGAGAGTCAGCCAGTGAGTGAGAGTGAGAGACTCAGTCAGTGAGTGAGAGAGAGAGTCAGTCAGTCAGTCAATCAGTGAGAGTGAGAGAGTCAGCCAGTGAATGAGAGTGAGAGACTCAGTCAGTGAGTGAGAGAGAGAGAGTCAGTCAGTCAATCAGTGGGAGAGAGAGAGAGAGTCAGTCAGTCAGTCAGTGAGAGTGAGTCAGTCAGTCAGTTAGTGACAGTGAGAGTCAGTCAGTCAGTGAGAGAGTAAGTCAGTCAGTGATAGAGAGTGAGAGTCAGTCAGTCAGTGAGAGTGAGAGAGTCAGTCAGTCAGTCAGTTGGTGAGAGGGTCAGTCAGTCAGTGTGAGTGAGAGAGTCAGTTAGTCAGTCAGTCAGAGAGAGAGAGTGAGAGAGTCAGTCAGTCAGTCGGTCAATCATAGTGAGAGAGTTAGTCAGTGAGTGAGAGAGAGGTAGTGAGTGAGTGAGTGAGTGAGTGAGAGAGAGAGAGAGAGAGAGAGAGTCAGTCAGTCCATCGGAGAGAGAGTCAGTCAGTCAGTCAGTGAGAGTGTGAGTCAGTCAGTCAGTCAATGAGAGTGAGTGAGTCAGTCAGTTAGTGAGAGTGAGTCAGTCAGTCAGTGAGAGCGAGAGAGTCACTTAGTCAGTTAGTGAGAGAGAGATAGTCAGTGAGTGAGAGAGAGAGAGTCAGTCAGTCCATCTGAGAGAGAGTCAGTCAGTCAGTGAGAGTGAGAGGGTCAGTCAGTCAGTCAGTCAGTGAGAGTGAGAGAGTCAGTCAGTCAGTGAGAGTGAGAGAGTCAGTCAGTAAGAGAGAATGAGAGTCAGTGAGTCAGTGAGAGGGAGTGAGAGAGTCAGTCAGTGAGAGTCAGTGAGTGAGAGTCAGTCAGTGAGAGTGTGAGAGTCAGTCAGTCAGTCAGTCAGTGACAGTGAGAGAGCCAGTCAGTAAAAGTAAGAGTCAGTTAATCAGTGAGAGTGAGAATCAGTTAGTCAGTGAGAGTGAGAGAGTCAGTCAGTTAGTGAGAGAGAGTCAGTCACTGAGTGAGAGAGAGTCAGTCAGTGAATGAGAGAGAGTGAGAGAGTCAGTCAGTCAGTGAGAGAGTCAGTGAGAGAGAGTGAGAGAGTCAGTCAGTGAATCAGAGAGAGTCAGTGAGTGAGTGAGTGAGTGAGTGAGTGAGAGAGAGTCAGTCAGTTAGTGAGAAAGTCAATCAGTCAGTCAGTGAGAGTGAGGAAGTCAGTCAGACAGTCAGTGAGAGTGAGTCAGTCCGTCAGTCAGTGAGAGTCAGTGAGAGTGAGAGAGTCAGTCAGTGAGAGTGAGAGTGAGAGAGACAGTCAGTCAGTGAGAGTGAGAGAGTCAGTCAGTGAGAGATAGTGAGAGTCAGTCAATCAGTGAGAGTGAAAGAGTCCATCAGTCAGTCAGTTGGTGAGAGTGAGAAAATCAGTCAGTCAGTGAGAGTGAGAGGGTTAGTCAGTCAGTCAGTCAGTGAGAGAGAGTGTGAGAGTCAGTCAGTGAGAGTGAGAGAGTCAATCAGCGAGAGAGAGAGAGTGAGAGAGTCAGTAAGGTAAAGAGAGTCAGTCAGTGAGCGAGACATAGAGAGTCAGTCGGTAAGTGAGAGATTCCGTCAGTTAGTCAGTGAGAGCGAGAGTCAGTCAGCCAGTCAGTGAGAGTGAGTAAGTCAGTCAGTTAGTGAGAGTGAGGGAGTCAGTCAGTCAGTCAGTGAGAAAGAGTGAGAGTCAGTAAGGGAGTGAGAGAGTCAGCAAGTCAGTCAGTGAGAGTGAGAGAGTCAGTCAGTGAGAGTGAGAGACAGTTAGTCAGTCAGTGAGAGTGAGAGTCAGTCAGTCAGTGAGAGTGAGTGAGTCAGTCAGTTAGTGAGAGTGAGTCAGTCAGTTCGTGGGAGTGAGTGAGTCAGTCAGTGAGAGTGAGAAAGTCAGTCATTGAGACTAAGAGTCAGTCAGTGAGAGTCAGTCAGTCAGTCAGTGAGAGTGAGAGAGCCAGTCAGTGAGAGTGAGAGTCAGTCAGTCAGTGAGAGTGAGAATCAGTCAGTCAGTGAGAGAGTTAGTCAGTGAGTGAGAGAGAGTCAGTCAGTGAGTGAGAGAGAAAGAGTCAGTCAGTCAGTTAGTGAGAGTGAGAGATTCAGTCAGTCAGTGAAAGTGAGAGAGTCAGTTAGTCAGTGAGAGTGGGAGAATTAGGCAGTTAGTGAGTGAGAGAGTCAGTGAGTGAGTGAGAGTGAGTGAGCCAGTTAGTGAGAGTAAGAGAGTCAGTCAGTCAGTGAGAGTGAGAGAGTCAGTTAGTCAATTATTAAGTGAGAGAGAGTCAGTCAGTCAGTGAGAGAGAGTGAGAGTCAGTCAGTCAGTGAGAGTGAGAGAGGCAGTCAGTTAATGTGAGTGAGAGAGTCTGTCAGTCAGTGAGAGTGAGAGAGTCAGTTAGTCAGTCAGTCAGTCAGTCAGTGAGAGAGAGTGAGAGAGTCATTGAGAGTGAGAGAGCCAGTCAGTGAGAGAGTCTGTCAGTGAGAGAGAATGAGAGAGTCCGTCAGTGAGTGAGAGAGAGTCAGTGAGTGAGTGAGAGAGAGAGAGTCAGTCAGTCAGTGAGAGTGAAAGAGTCAGTCAGTCAGTTAGTGCGAGTGAGAGAGTCAGTCAGTGAGAGAGTCAGTCAATGAGAGTGAGAGAGTCAGTCCGTCAGTGAGAGTCAGTCAGTCAATGAGAGACTCAATCAGTGAGAGAGAGAGGCAGTCAGTGAGTAAGAGAGAGTGAGAGAGTCAGTCAGTTAGTGAGAGAGTCAGTCAGTCAGTTGGAGAGTCAGTCAGTGAGAGTGAGAGAGTCAGTCAGTCAGTTAGTGAGAGTGAGATAGTCAGTCAGTCAGTGAGAGTTAGAGAGTCAGGCAGTCAGTTAGTCGGTCAATGGGAGAGAGTTAGAGAGTCAGTCAGTCAGTCAGTCAGCAAGAGTGTGAGTCAGTCAGTTAGTAAGTTAGTGAGAGTGAGAGAGTCATTCAGTCAGTCAGTAAGAGAGAGTGAGAATTAGTGATTCAGTGAGAGTGAGAGAGTC